>NW_027256893.1:12176363-12355201 GCF_029215685.1 Pituophis catenifer annectens | reverse complement strand
TCCTTGAGAAATTGCAAGTGAATTTCACATTTTCTTGGAGAAATTGAGACAAATCATCCAACCAAGCTCTATATTCATAAATTTAACCAAGAATTTGTGCTTGATGTTGCTGTGTATTGGTTGCATCCACATAATCTATTAGAATATCAATCCCCATTCCTTACAATTTAATACGATACTTATGTTTGTAGGATTTTATGACTGTTTCTGTAATTGGGTTCAGCAAAATGCATCAACTCTTCAGAAAGCATGGCTAAAACATTTCCTGGAGACAGAACAGCAACATGTTTCCTGCAAAACTATCAAACAAAAAGATCAATATTCAATATAATTCAATAATTCAAATTATATTTTTGAATATAATTCAAAAAAAGCCAACAGTTCTAGGCTGCATAAACAGAGGGATAGAATCAAGATCACGTGAAGTGTTAATACCACTTTATAATGCCTTGGTAAGGCCACACTTGGAATACTGCATTCAGTTTTGGTCGCCACGATGTAAAAAAGATGTGGAGACTCTAGAAAGAGTGCAGAGAAGAGCAAGAAAGAGGATTAGGGGACTGGAGGCTGAAACATATGAAGAATGGTTGCAGGAATTGGGTATGTCTAGTTAAATAAAAAGAAGGACTAGGGGAGACATGATAGCAGTATTCCAATATCTCAGGGGTTGCCACAAAGAAGAGGGAGTCAAGCTATTCTCCAAAGCACCTGACGGTAGAACAAGAAGCAATGGGTGGAAACTAATCAAGGAGAGAAGCAATTTAGAACTAAGGAGAAATTTCCTGACAGTTAGAACAACTAATCAGTGAAACAACTTGCCTCCAGAGGTTGTGAATGCTCCAACACTGGAAGCTTTTAAGAAGATGTTGGATAACCATTTGTCTGAAGTGGTGTAGGGTTTTCTGTCTGAGCAGGGGGTTGGATTAGAAGACCTCCAAGGTCCCTTCCAACTCTGATATTCTATTCTATTCTATTCAATAGAGGGAAGTGTTTTGTAACATGCTGTGGCAGCTTCACACCCAATGGATGTTGAAATGGATTGCAAATGGAACAGGTAAAATAAAACAATAATAGGGGCAAGCTGTTAGCAGACACATGACTGGTTAGTACCAGGATGGGAAGAGAGTAAAAATTCCAGGGCAGTTCACTAGATGAACTTGTACAATTGCTATCGGCCTTGTGAGATAGTCCAGTCAAGAAGCACACCCAGAAGTTCTACCCCAAACTTGAATGTAAGGTTACATTAGCAGAATCTTGCAAATACGAAAGTACATCCCTCCTCCACAAAAAACTAGGAAAGGTCCCTTCTGAGATGTTTGTCATGCTCCCATTCCTTCTGCAGGTTCAATGGTCTCTTATCTGACTGTTGACTGTTCTTCCTCCTGCCTCCAAGGTCATTCCCACATACCATTACAGATGTCAAGAAATCTATATGTCTCTGTGAGCTTACTAGAAGTTGAGCTCATCTTCAAAGATACCTTTACTTCTCTAGCATTAGGCTCTTATTGGAAACCAATGGCTGGTTCTACTTTGACATCTGTCTTTAATAGCCTTCCATTATGTTGACAGGATGTGGGGGAAACCTGTAAAAAGGGGGCTGCAGAACTCTGACTAATGAAGAAGCCTATCTACAAGGATGTGCTTTCCCATTCTGCAAAGCAGGCATTTTCCTTATTATAATAAAGCCCACAAACAAGATCAGTGATGTAGCCTGGTATATAGATGTGAAGTCACAATGCGGCAATTTTTTATTAAAACTAAAGCATTTCGAGGCAACTCTGTTATCGAAGCATTGGGAAACACAGGTACATTTAGCAGACAGCTATCAGCATTTTCATTATAAACCCCCAAGTTTTCAGGGCTTTCTAAATGTTGGATAGGTCTACTGAAGAATGAAATGTGGCCATAAAAGATTCACAAGGGAGACATATTTTAACTAATGAAAGTTGGGCAAATGAAAAAGAAGGAACATATAACTCCTGAAGGACTTGTGCTAGTAAATGTTTTTCTTCAACTACAGTTCTTGCAAAAGAAGTCTTTCTAACTGGGAAAGAAAAAATATTTGGTGAGGGAAGAATGTGGTAAAGTTCCGACTAAAAGAGAATCCATTCTGAACTAAGTAGCACCCAAAGAAATAACATTTTGAGCAAAAGAAGCATTGAAACAGAGATTGTACATGAAAACCTTCCATTATGTTGGTGTTGCTGTTCCATGGTGATGTAGAAAGAGTCAGATATGATGCAAACAAAGCTGCAACCTTCTTTTTTTTCCTATTTTGTGACTTATTAATGAGTTAAACAATTGTAGTCAGTCAGATTTTTGGACTGGATTTTTATCCACCTGTGATAGGCAGATGTTGTTCTCAGATGTTGTTTTTTATGGTATTAAAAATACCATGGCAGGATGCAAACTGTCCGAAATAAAACTATATTTTGCAATTGACTGATGATGACTGTGTCTATGCTGATGGTGTTCAGGTGGTGCTCCAGATGTTTTCGGATTGTATCGAAGGCAATTATCACTATTGGCAGTATCATTGCTTTTTTTTTTTTCTATCACAGTCATTCTGTGTCTATTTGCAGGTCTTTGTATTTTGTGATTCTTTTTTTCCTCAGTTCTCTCTCTTCTATTCTCCTGTCTCCAGGAACTACTGCAATGTTCACTATCTATGTCTTGTTGTCCTCCTTATGAACAAGTCAAGTTAAGTCAAGTCTGCGGCAAAAGGGTTATTATTATTATTAGATGGTCCCCTCGCACATATGTGTTACTTGTTCCTGACTCTAGGGTGCTCATCTCTGTTTCAAAGCCAAAGAGCCAGCTCTGTCTGAAGACGTCTCCATGGTCATGTGGCCGGAATGACTAAACACCAAAGGTGCACAGAACGTTGTTACCTTCCCACCAAAGGTGGTCCCTATTTTTCTACTTGCATTTTTTAACGTACTTTCAAACTGCTAGGTTGGCAGAAGCTGGAACAAGTAACGGGAGCTCACCCTGTTATACAGCACTATGGATTCAAACCGCTGAACTGCCGACCTTTCGATCGATAAGCTCAACGTTTTAGCCACTGAGCCACCGTGTCCCTTTGAAACACTAGAGAGGCTGTTAAATGGGACAAACTGCTATTTAAGATACGGTCCCCAAGAAACATCTCAGTAATCTACCTTTCACTGGGAGAATTGTAATGGGATTCTCCCAATAATATTAATTTTCTACCCAAAGAATGTTGACTAATTCTAAGGTAATCTTGACACAACTCCTGGAGTAAATAACAGATGGAAGAAATAAACTCCCCCGCGCACCCCGCCCCCAATATTTTGGAAAGACAGTCAGAGTGTTAGCCTAAATAAATCAATGGACTATATTCACATATCATCCTTTATGACTTGCTTGGCTTTTGCTTAGCGTACTCAACGAACCTAGACAATTATGATTTAGCCATTTATGTTGTTCAACAAGCCATGGTTAAACGTATTAAGTATTATCTGAAAGCCAATAAAAAGTTGATGGCTGAGAAATGACTATTATGCTCTTCAATTTTTGTAACCAAAGATCCTCCAGCACTAGTAATATTAGTTTAATTTAAACAGCTACAATATACACAAAATGTTTCAACTGAAGCTCAGAAACCTGAACTTACTTCCCCTATATCAACTGCAGTCAAAGTTCCTACATTTCATACACTTTGGAATTTTAGATAGAAATATCACTTGCATGAAACTATTTTTTCCCACTCTGCTTGCACACATAGACAAAAAGTTAGAGAAAATTGGATAATGTAAATGAAAAAAAAAACATCTTTATTTAGAAGGCAACTCAACACCAGAATGTACAAATATGTATTTTTCCCCATCAGAGAAAATGTGGGATGTATACATATTAGCTGGATCAAGGCAGTCATGGAATAGATCCCATACTATCATAATATAATATGAGGGACCAATTGAGAAAATAAAGCTCAGGACCGTATTGGTTGGAAATATGCAGAAGAGACCTTCATCCTGCAGTGAATAGACAATGGCTAAAATGATGATGATGATGATGATGATGATGATGATGATGATGAGTATATGTATCTTCTCTCCTTTTTATAAAGATTTCCAAAATTGGGGGGGAGGTCCTTCCCTTCCCTTCCCTTCCCTTCCCTTCCCTTCCCTTCCCTTCCCTTCCCTTCCCTTCCTTTCCTTCCCTTTCCTTCCCTACTCTTATGTTCCCTTTCTTTCAAAATCTCTATTAGGTACATAAAACAGCCTCTTCCTGTTGAGAGACATAAAACTGAGTTGCAGCAGGGATAAAAGACAGTCTTACAAAATGCTATATTTTCTCATACTTCTTGCTAGGTGAACGTTAGCTGAGTTTTTAAGATCCTGACACAGCAAACACACATGCGTACAACACATCCATGCCTGCATTATTAAAAAAAGAAAAATGTAATATGCTACATGGAACTCCACCAGGCTATATTATAGCACTATTGTACAAGTATAACATTTCCATTTGCTAGATGGAAAATACAAACCCACATCTTCCAGAAAACTTTCTCCAGGTACCCCCCATCTGCTGCCATTAGCTAGATGAATGCCAGTGAGACTATTTTGTTCGAGGTTTTGCTCAGCTGTGGGAGAATATAACAATCCTGATTAACCTGATCAGCCAGCATTCGACGTCATACATTGTCCAACTATTTCTTAAGCAATAAAGAGGAATATGGTAGCTAGCTTTCTTACACTGATCTGCCCTAAAAGCTTGAATGAATTTAAAGAATTAATTGAAATTGCTAGATGGATAACCCATAAAGACACTGATGAAATTGATTGATCTGAACATAGAACCACAAGCTGCCAATTCTGAAAACTCCTGGAATCCAGAGAAATTGCCAGAAGAGTTGTTTGGAGTTTTGAATTGTTCCAAACTTTGAGAAAAAAAAAAATAAACAGACTCAGGAAACTACTATCAGGCTAAGAACAATGTAGAACAATTCAGCTAGCGTTCAGTCCTTTATTTGTTTACAGACAACAGACAGAATCTTGCCAGTCTAAACCCTTAAAACTGCACAATTCAGTATTCTGGCAAAAACAGTTTTGTTCCAGACAGCTTCCTAGGAAAAGATAATAAAAATATTGGAACAAGGGAAAGATAGATTTCAGAAAGAAAAATTGCAGGTTGCTTAAGACCCTCCCATCATCAATACTTGCTCTTAACAGACTGCTTTCAACCTGTGAAGTGCTCACACTTAACATTCATTACCTTACTGCAGTTTTATGCATACATTAACTCTAAGTCAGCTTCATTGTACTTAATGAGATTCACTTTGTAATAGACACGTATATGAGCTTTCTATTAGGGAACAATTCTTACCAGATATAGTCACCTTGGTATCGTCTAAAGTAAGTTACTTTGGCCAGCTGCCATACAAGACTAGACTTGACATTTTCTAGGAGATGAGAATTTCTTCAGGTTGCCTCCAGACAATTTTGGAAGAAAGTCAAAATTATAGGAGCTGAAGTTGAAAAATCTTGTATTACAGACCAGGAAGACTACAGCAGCTGAAATCGTTATAAAGATGGACATCAGTGCTAGTTCAATGGAAACAAACATACTGGAAAAAATTGCACGATTCTCCCCCACCCTCCGGTGATATACTAAAGCTCCTGTGTATTCTAAAGGACAAAAGAACAAAAGGAAGGAAGCAGAGAAGCTGGGAAACTCTGATTTGGAATTATCTAAATTTAACTTGATGCTCAGTGTCTGGAATAGCTGCAGTAATAAAGAAGCAATAAAAGAAGCTGTAGCTAAACAATAGCACTACCAAGGAGAAGATCTCATGGGCTCAGGATAAGAAATGCTTCTTCCAGAGACCGAGAAATGATATGGACTGCCATCTTAAAATATAATTACATTATTGTAAGCTGTTATAGGACTATTTCATGCATTCTCCTTGGCTTCACTGATTACCATCACAACTAGGAGAGATCAAAGATGACTCCTTGCATTCCATGATGCTCTTATTACTGTCCTAAAGCCTTCCTCCTACTTTAATCTATGTGAGGGAGGAAATACAATCAGAGTTCTGTTGGTAACATTTCTCAGCTGTTATCATTTGAAATATCTGCCTCTTTGACCTTCCCTCAGATAAAATCATGCTTTGGAGAAAGAAGAAGTCTTGTGGAAACAATTGAATGGATGAGTAGCATCTGAAAAAAACTAAATGAGATTTTCATATCTGTATGTTTCTTGGTCTGCCGGTAAGTAAAAAAAAAAACACCCCCACGCCCATTTTTGTTGCCCTTAAGATGCTAAAATGACGAATCTGTGGCTACAGCTCAGTTGCACCAGTTCAGATTACTGTCCATCTGATACGAATAAGTCTTTCTTACATGCTCAGATTGGGCTATCCCTAGCATTCTCTTTACAGAATGGACAAGAAATTGAGGACAACTACTAGCCCGTACTGTCTTACCTTGCTATGCAGAACAGTTATTTTATGTTTAGGAAATGTAGGCGAATGCAACCTGTATTTCGGTACAATGTGTCATCGAACCAAACTGGTGATGAGATCGCTGCACACCGATAGCCACCATGGATTCCTCACAGCGAGTTATTTTGAGAACCATCTTGGATGACATTAATAAGGTGGCTAGTAGGTCAGTTCAGAGGTGGGTTTCAGCAGGTTCTGACCAGTTCTGGAGAACCAGTAACGGAAATTTTGAGTAGTTCAGAGAACCGGTAGTAAAAATTCTGACTGGCCCCGCCCCCATCTATTCTCTGCCTCCTGAGTCCCAGCTGATCAGGAGTAAATGGGGATTTTACAGTATCCTTCCCCTGCCACACCCACCAAGCCACACCCACCAGAACTGATAGTAAAAAAATTTGAATCCCACCACTGGTTCAAATGTACATGGTGGAACTGTGTGCCACCAGTCTATGTATGGCACCCCACTTCAAAGTTCTAAGTGAACTCTTCTCACAGTAATATTATCCAGATGTTGAAGCATAGCTGACAACTAGAGCCCTAGTTATCAGAGGGATGCTCAACAAACTGAAATTTCATCAAAGATGTCACATTATACAATGACAACTGGGTGCAAGTTTTGTCCATATGTACTTGCATCCTGATGTGAATACCTAAGTCACATATTACATATCACAATACAATTTTTTTGTCATCCTAACTACTCCTGCAGATGCCTGATTCATGGGACAAAAAGAACAATTATAGTTGTTTTTGTGTGGATTTTGCAGTAACCTTCCCCTGCTATGCCCACCACGCCAACAGAACCGGTAGTTAAATAATTTGGAATCCCACCACTGGGTCAGTTACTAATTTACTGCCAGAACAGAGAACAGAAACATGCTTGTTGCCACAGGAGCAAGAACAGGGGTGGGCTTCAAAACTTTTAGCAAGGGGTTTTCTGCCTGGTTGCTGGGTAGCATGGCCATGGTGGGCGTGGCCTAGTCGGCCTCCTGCACCATGATAGGGTGTGTGTTTTTACCCTCCCTGAACTCTGGCGGCTTTTCTCGAGTCTCTGGGAGGGTGAAAATGGCCTCTCCAGGCTCCAGAGGCCCTCTGGACACTGGAACCGCCCCATTTCTGGCTTTCCCAAATTTCCAGTAGGCCCATTTTTTTCCCTCCCTGAGCCTCCATGTGTGCCCTGCACTTACCTGCATCCAAAACGGGCAGTGTGGGGACTCCTGGGAGGGGCGGGGCGGGGTGGACATGGCTAGCCAGGAGTGGGATTTGGGGGTTCTCCGAACTGCACAGAATCTTATCTAGAGGTTCTCCTGAACCCTTGCGAACCCCCAGCAACCCACCCCTGGGCAAGAACAACAAAAGCATACAGGGAGGGAAAGAAATAAAACATTTTTTCCCCTTGTATCGACCAGTGAGAGTTAGTTTGGCATAGTGGTAGAGACATTAGGCCAGAAACTTATAGTACATAAGCAATAGTCCTGCCTTAGGCACAAATCCAGTTGGATGGCCTTGGGCCAGTTCCTCTCACTCAACCCTAGAAAGGAGGCAATGGAAAACTACTTCTGAAAATGTTTGCCAAGAAAACTGTAGAGACTTGTCCAAGCAGTTGCCAAGAGTCAACACTGAGTTGAAGGTGCACAAACACATGCAGAAAAAAAAAATCTTACAGTCCTATAGTATTCCAAATAAATGATTATAGAATCATTACCTAAGAAATATGAACCAGTTGGAGGAATGGATTGTGAAGATGGCTGAGTTTGCAGAAACGGCTAAATTGACTTGTTTGATTAAGGAGGGAGCTGCAGCAACTTTTATACAAAGGCTGGAAACCTTTCATAGGCTTTTTGCTGACAATTATTAAAATGAACTGCTGATTTCAGTACTTATTGATTAAAATAGGTTTGCTTATGGGAAGAAGGCAACTATGATATACAATCCGGGAGGGTGAAGATGGGAATCACTATGTTTGTAACGGCTGCAAAAAAATCACTTCTTTCAATATCTTTTTTTGTTCTTCTTCACTATTTCTTTGACCCTTTTATGATTTTTTTTCTTATTTCTGTCTTTCTGTAGTTTTTTAAAAAATCTTTGTAAAGTCTACTTTTAATTAAAAAAAATAAAAATAAAAAGAAAGAAATATGAGCCGGCGGGTAGCACATAGTATATACTACCTACTCCACAGTACAATTTTGTACAATTTTTGTCTGAGAAGCACAAACTCAGAACAAATGCCCATGTCAAGTTTTTCTCTCTCCCCCCCCCCCCCCCGTGCCTGATTAGGGAAGTCCGTGGCCTTCTAATTGGTAATGCTATGCTGTTCCCAGCGCTCTAATAGTGACACCTGGCTAATTACTGACCCTTTCAAATGTTGAGTGTGCTGACCTTATCTGACTCTCCAAAGTATCATTTGTTGTTTAATTACAGCCTTCAGTGACTTTGGCCCTGGCCTGTTTTGTGAGCCAGCAAGGTCCTCTGGAGGAGGAAGACCTGGAGTCTTTGAAAACCTGCCTGCTTTTAGAATAAAATTGTTACAGAGCCATTACGCTGGTTTTGCAACTCCTGTGTGCGCTTTCCGGCATCCAAGAGCTGGGTTTAATATTTCTAGGAGGTAGTGGGCAGGATGGTGAGTCATGGCTTTGTTTTCTTCCTCCAACTATCTTCCCTCCCTTAAAAAAAACCAAGTTAAGCCCACCCTAAGACTTTTTTTCCCCCGACTGATAATGATTGGAAACAGGGTGGGTTTCACTTACTTTGCTACCAGTTCACTCTCTCTCACATGCCCCATCTGCACATGTGCAGAAGCTTCTGCGCATGTGCAGATCGTATTTGATGACATCCAGGTGGGTGGGCAGAGCCTCCCGCCGCTACTGCTATCGGTTCGCCCGAACCGGGTGAACCGGTTGCAACTCACCACTGATTGGAAACCATTATGATTGCATTAGAGAGTCACCAGTAAAGAATAACAAGAAATTTAGGATCCCAAGCCCCACCTTGTGAAGTAGCCTATAATTTCAAAAACCCAAATTGGGAGAAAATCAATAAGCTCAAAATTCATAAGAGTGCAGATGTTACTGTTAAAACTCAGCCATTCCCTTCCTGTTATCAGAGAACTGGATTAAAAGCCTAACACCTATCTAGAAGCTACACAGAATAAAGATTCCATTAGAAGAAAATTTCTACGAACAGGAAGAATCCTATTTTCTGTCTTCACTAATGCCAATTTTATATATCTGGCGATGATGCTTTAAAAAAAAATCTTCCTCAAAAACAGTCCCAACTGAACAAAAGGTTATTTAAAATACTTATATTGATTGATTTCCATGTCTAGATAAAGCTTTTCATTTTTGATTTTTTTTCTTATAATTTTTTATTCTTCCAACATAACACAATTCTATTTGTAATTTCTAATGTTTGCTTATTCAGATTTATCAGCTTTGTCCTTTTTTTCCTACAAATAATTCATTTATTTCCCCTTTGCTGCCCCCAGTCTCTGGAACTGACTCTCATGACATATCTGTGCATCTATCTCTCGTATTATGAAGCCTTCTGATGGCTTCTGAAAAGCCCCCTTGTCAGACCTGGAAGCCATATTTCTACCTTTGTGCCTTCAGGCTTCAGGCCTGCCACAAATCCTACTGAGGGATATTGTTGTGGTGGGGGGGACTGCATAGAGGGAAGAAGATATGTAGTCACAATAAAATTCTTTATAGAAAGTCAAGGCCATGGGCCTGTGTGGAGAAGAATGAGGAGGTATCTTCTGTTCTGCATAGTTGTGATCTGCCAGCAGCCTGCGGAGCTGGCAGCAGAGTTGGACAGTGAGGAGGCTGGGGAGGAACATAGGCCAATCCTGGAATCAGGGGAAGGCCCAGATGAGGGGTCTGCATCGGAGGCAGAGATGGGGCCAGGGCCATCTGGGAGCGATGCACGGACTCCGGAGCCTCCAGAAGTGGATAGCAGAGAGGCAGAGGTACAGGAGGAGCCTGTTCCTAGTTCAGACATGTGAAGAGCTGCCAAAGGTAAGAGCATCTAAAGCAAAAAGGATGACTCGGGAGTAAGGCCAGGAGATGATTGGCTCCTTCCAGAAGGCTTAAAAGAGCATCAACGGCTCTTAGGATCTTTGTAGGAAAGCAACATTGCTACATTTGTTTCTTGTCTTGCTACATTTGTTTCTTGTCGGCATCTCTTGCTTCTGAACTTTTGCCAAGAAAAACCTTAGGCAGGGTGCCAAAGTAGACAAAGGTTGGTGATAAGGCCAAAGGATTGTATATGAAGAATTTGTTTTGGACTAAGCTGAGAAGCAATTCTCAGCTGTTCTAATAAAATATGTTTGTTTAGGACTGATTGTGTCTGGTAATAACTACTTGGGCCTACATCACAACAGTAACTGATTGGATGTGTGGTAGACATGTGGGGGAGGGGCAAGATCTTGAACTTTCTTTTCAATGTGGAAAACCCGGAAGCTCTCAGATTCGGGTTTTCCCAGATGTGCCAATATGACATCTCTAATAAAAGTTAGCTTTGAGGGAATTCAGGCCTCAGAGTTTGATTTCGTTGGGGGTGTTACTTGGAACCTTGACATCCCTTTTCTATAAAACTATTGTAAAAATTATCAAAACTCTGTTGTAATGGTATATAATCCTAAACCTAGTTGCAATCCAATATTTTGCTCTATTACAGAAGTTAAACAGTGGAAACAACAATCTAGGGAAACTGTGGTCTCCTTTACAGCATGTATTGGAGCCGAGACTGGATAGTCAATTTACGATGGATGATGGTAATTTCCAGATTCTATCACAGAATAACTTGGTGACCATGCCATAACTCTACATATGCATAATTACAATGTATATGCTCTTTCCTTATTTAATAAAAATGTCAAAATGTCACTTCTAATAACTACATAGATACTTCCATATTGTTTTCATAGCAGTAATATTGAAGTAGTTTGCCATGAATTTATTATTCCAGGATATTTGAAACTCCCTAATTACGTTGACATTTTATTGTAACTTCACTTCCAAGTCCTACTTAAGTCTGACTTCAGCTGACTAGCTGTTTTGAGATCAATCAACATCAACATGGTACTATCTCTATTGTCATAGATCTGTGTTTCTCAAAGTTGGCAACTTTACGATTGGTAGACTTCAACTCACAGGATTCCCCAGCTATTCATGGCTGGCTGGGAAATTCTGAGGATATATCCATTCCCTTGTTTATCTCCCCTTAAATCTTCTTCCTTCTTTTATTGTCTTCTAGTCTGGAAACCCTGAAATTTATGTTTTTATTATCAGCAAATGATCCAGTGATCAAAATAAAGTATCTGACCCTTTCATAGGTGGATAGCTTCTAGAGATCAAAACACAGTTATATACATTTCTTATGTTATTCACTTAGTGTACAAGGGCTGAAGACTTATTCCCATGTGAAACCAGGTATCAACAACAGTCTGTCAAAATTTTCTGAGTAATCTACTAAAGACTTTTCTGTCAATGGTAAATGATAGAACCAGAGTGGATGTGACCAGTTCCAAAATTTGATGGAGCCATCTATTCCTCGTCCTTCTTCCACCCTTTTCTTGACTGAGTCCTACTTGTCTCTTCCCATCTCCCTTCTTCTCTATAGCAATGATTTGCAATCCAACTTGCTTGATTGCAGAGGTATTTTAAAATTTGAAAAAGGAAAAAGATGGCATGGAGCCCAAGAGCCAGAAGTTGGCCAGCTCTGATCAATTCTAATGAAATGTCAGGGGTGTCTCTGAAGAAGGTAGGAAAACATCAGTTTTAAAAAATGTAGCCCACTTTTTGTTGACAGCAATGCAGTGGGACATAAAACTTATTATTTCACCTCCCAGCTTCTCTTCTCAGTCCAGTCCCACTGACAGATTACAAATCTGGAAAGGTTACGTTAGTGATATATTTTTTTTTCCCAAAGGGAAATCTTGATTTGGGAAAGAGAACATTTTCCAAGATTTTTCATATGCTGGCCACCACTACTTTATTTACCCAATATATTCTATTTGGGGAGACATTCCAGAAGAAAAGAGAGAAACCAAGATTTAACAGATTTAACAGATTAACAGAGTTGGAAGGGACCTTATAGGTCATCTAGTCCAACCTCCCCCCCACTCAAGCAGGAGACCCTACACCATTTCTGACAAATGGCAGTCCAATCTCTTCTTGAAAGTCTCAAGTGATGAAGCTCCCACAACTTCCGAAGGCAACTTCTGTTCCATTGGTTGATTGTTCTCCCTGTCAGAAAGTTCCTCCTTATTTCTAGGTTGAATCTCTCCTTGGTCAATTTCCATCCATTATTCCTTGTCTGGCCTTCAGGTGCTTTGGAAAACAAATTGACCCCCTCCTCTCTGTGGCAGCCCCTCAAATATTGGAAGATTGCTATCATGTCTCCCCTAGTCCTTCTTTTCATTAAACTAGACACACCCAGTTCCTGTAACCATTCTTTATATGTTTTAGTCTCCAGTCCCCTAATCATCCTGGTTGTTCTCCTCTGTACTTTTTCCAGAGTCTCAACATAGACTCAACATTTTTTATAGTGTGGTGACCAAAACTGGATGCAGTACTCTAGGTGTGGTCTTACTAGGGCTTTATAGACTGGTATTAGTACCTCACTTGATCTTGATTGTATCCCTCTGTTAATGCAATTTAGGATTGCATTGGCTTTTTTGGCTGCCACTGCACACTGCTGACTCGTATTTAGCTGTTTGTCCACTAAGACTCCAAGAGAACATATTATACCTGTTTTCATTGGTAATTAATACACAGCTTTATTTCTGGAAAAGGGATGAGGAGATTAAATTGAGAAATGGTATCCCTGATGCTATATTTTCCATCCCTGTAGTCCTTTTAAGTAGTGGCTTGGTTTGTTTTTTTTTAATGAACTACCTGGGATGAAGCAGAACTACAGAGGGATAAAAAGATATCTCATTAGAGCATGCCTTTTTACTTATTGTCAGCATTTAATTAGTTTGACTGTGTTCGTGTTTATACAGAAAATGGTATGGCCCCAATATAATTAGAGGTCAGTAACAAATGCTATTTAATTTAGCTATGTTATGGGTAAAAGGAAAGGGGAAAAAGAAAAACCCAGATGGGACAAAACATCCCCAAGCCACAAATTGTTAAACTTAAAACTATTGAAAGATCAACACATTTGTGTATTGAGAGTTTTCTTCTGAGAAAGGAAAGCTATTCACTTCATAAAAATGCACAGAAACATAGTCCTAGTGAGTAACTAAGAGGAAGAAAAGAGACTCTTTAGTACAAGAGTGGACAACTTGCTAGTAATTCTCAACATCCGGAATACTGCCAATCAGCTGCTCCAGGTTGCGGGGATCACTGCCACCCATCGCTGCTGTCACTGCCCATCACTACTACCGCCTATCTCCACCTCTGCACATCCCGTTTTCGGCCTCCGTGCATCTTGTTTTCGGCCTCCACATGCCCCATTTTCGGCCTCTGCGCGTCCTGTTTTCAGCCAGTTCAGTGGTGATAGGCAGCAGTGGCGATCACTGCCGCCTGAAATGGGCCAAAAATGGGATGCACAGAAGTCGAAAATAGGGTGCACAGAGGCCAAAAATGGGGTGCGTAGAGGCGGTAATAGGCAGCGATGGCGATGGGTGGCAACAGCGGCGATGGCCGGCAGCGATCCCTGCAGCCTGGAACAGCTGATCAGCGGTATTCCAGGAGGCTGATCCAACAGCCAATCAGCTGCTCGTGCTAAATCAGGCTGTGCTGAAGCTGACCAGGCTGTTTGCTGCAAGGAGGCAAATTAATGGGAGGCAGAGGCAGAAGAGTGGGGGCCGATGGGTGGGTGGGGCTTCAGCAAAATTCACTCTATAAGATGCACAGACATTTCCACCCACTTTTGGGAGTGGGGGACTGTGTCTTATAGAGCGAAAAATATGTTAACTACTAAGTTACTATCTTTACTTATTTTGCTAGAGAATGAAAGGGTCACTTCATTTCTGAAACCCAGTATGTTTCACACAACATGTGCTAAAAGCATTAAAGCTGGTAATCACAACACGAGAGGTGTTTTTTTTTTTTTTTTGATATAGGATTCAGTGAAACATGCAATCATCCAATTGTTGAAAACCAACCTTTGTATCAAACTGTCAAACAGGCAGACAATAACAATTGCAATAGCCATTGATCAAGTGAAAATGCTAGGAAAAACAGTTGGAAACAATACACAATACACAAACAACTGTCGGCAACATTTCAGTTTAAATTTTGGGAGGAGCTCTGACATCTTGGAAAGAACACTTCATGCAGGGATAATGCCAAATGGTCAGACGTTGCCATGGGCTGGGCTAAACCCTTTGTAAAAACATCATAGGCATAGAGTAGGAAGTGATCACAAGAATCACCTAGATCACTGATGGCTAACCTTTTCTGGACCGAGTGCCCAGAGCGTGCCCAAACCCCCAAAATGCAATGCGGTCCTGCGCATGTGTCCTGGCCCTGCACATGTGTCCTGGCCCTGCGCATGTGCACGCCCCCATGCATGTGCCCCGCGCCCCATGCATGCAATTCCCCACACGTGCCCCACCCCCATGCATGTGCACATGGTCCCCCACACATGCCCCGCCCTCCGTGCATGTGCAGCAGAGACCAAATGACCAGCTGGTCTGAGTGCCCACAGAGAGGGTGCTGCATGCCATAGGTTTGCCATCATGGACCTAGATACCGTATTTTTCAGAATAGAAGACGCACCTTAGTTTTTGGGGAGGAAAATAAGAAAAAAGCTGATTGGCAGGTGGATCGGCCTCCCGGAATACCCCCAATCAGCTGTTCCCAGAGGTGAATTTTAGCAACAGGTTCCTTGGTTGTGAGCTCTGTGCCTTGCTTTTTTTTTTTTTTTTTTTGCTTTTTTTTCTGCCTCTGAAACTTCTGAAACTCTGTTTCAGAAAAAACTTTATTTTCTGCCTTTGAAAGCCTCCAAAACAGAGCTTCAGAAAAAAAGCCTCTGAAGCTCTGTTTGGGGGCTTCTTTTCTGAAGCTTCGTTTCTGATGCTTTTTTCAGCCTCTGAAACTTCCATTTGAGAAGCTGGGCGGGGCTACATTCGGAGTATAAAATGCACCCAGATTTTCACCCTCTTTTTTGGGGGAAAAACATGCATCTTATACTCCAAAAAATGCGGTAAATATGCAGAAAAACCAATTAATCCAACCATAGGCTTAAATCATTCACTGTCTAATTTCAGAACCCTTATGATTGCATTCAGTGGCAGAGACTTCCAGAAAAATAGGTATAAATTGCATGGTGGTTTGAATCTTGCACCACCTAAGGCAGGGGTGTCCAACCATGATAACTTTAAGGCTTGGGAACTTTAATTCCCAGAATTCCTCAGCCAGCATGGCTGGCTGAGGAATTCTGGAAGTTGAAGTCCACAAGTCTTAAAGTTGCTAAGGTTGGACAACTTTAACCGAAGGCATCGAACTCCTACACCAACTCATGTGGATGAACCCTTTACCACTGATACCCAATAAGGATTATTGTCATGATTGCAGAGACCGTGTGCCCTGCTGCAAAAGATAGGACGCCTGAAGGGAGACCCCAAATAAAACACAACAACTGGGCCATTTCCCCCCTGTTATGTAACACATGTATGTAATTAAATCCTAAGGCTTTGGATCAACAATATCTGCAAGCATCAACAATATCTGCAAACATAACAAGCATCAACAATATCTGCAAACATAACAAGCATCAACAATAACTGAAATCCAAAAGCTGGCTTTATCCTGCACTTATCTTTTCAGACTCCAAGGATTGTACACTCCTTGCACAAACCAACAAACTAAGCAAGACACCAGGCCAATTTCCAAAGGGTAAAGACAAATGGACCATACCCATGCCCACCCAGCCATGCCCACCCAGTCACATTACCCCCCCTCCCCCACCAAGCCACAGCCACAGAACCGGTAGTAACAAATTTTACATTTCGCCACTGGCAAGGAGGCATGAAAAGTGATACAAAAGATAAACGAAGTCTTCTTCTCCCTACCTTTTAGTCAGCAGCAATTCTGAAGGGAAGTCCCAAAAAGAATAGGTACCACAAATTGCCTCTTGACAGTCCAGACTACGCAATATGTGGGCAGTGGTTTTCAACCTGTGGCCTGCAGACCCTTAGGGGGCTCCAGTCTTGTCCCAGAGGGTCCATAAATATATGATGCAATCCAGTGCTTTAAACCTTGAGTTAAATCTTGGTGGTCCATGGCCACAAAAGGTATTGAAAGGGGGTCCATAGTGAAGAAAAGATGGAGAACCATGGCAATACAGCACTATTTAAAATTCCGAAGAGCACTGAATCATGCTTTGCTTTTGCTCTCCTCAGGCCTCAACTGGCAGGCAATTAAATTCCACCTGTGGAATGGAGCCATGTGTGGCCTTAAATGATGATAGGCTGCAGCTGTGGCAGATCTGGTCACATGATAAAGCTGCAAGCTTAAATTAATTTCTTCTATAGTAGGGTTTTTGTGGCTTCAAATCTCAGTGATGTGAGCCAGTGTTCTTTTAAATGACCCTGGATACAACTGTTTCAGAGACAAATGAATCTATGTGGAGAAATTCAATCCCTCACAGACTTTTAGAGAAAATGACAGGAAAAGTTACTGAAATGTAGTTTTGTCTTAAATCAGATTACTGGTCTGTTTAACATAGTATTAAATAATTCTGGGATATTTTCTTAATAACTGTTCAGACTATATTTGTGTGTGTGTGTATACACACATATAGATAGATATACATAGATAGATATACATAGAGATACATAGAGATAGATAGATAGATAGATAGATAGATAGATAGATAGATAGATAGATAGATAGATAGACAGACAGACAGACAGACAGACAGACAGACAGACAGACAGACAGACATATATCCTGTCTTTATTACAACAACCCTGTGAGGTGGGTTGGGCTGAGAGAGGGAGGGGATTGGCCCAATATTACTCAGGCTAAAGTGGGATTTGAACTCACAGTCTCCCAGTTCCTAGCCTCACCGCTAGACCAAACTGGCTCTCATTATCCCTCGTAATTCCATTCTTCTATTTATTTATTTCCCCTCAGGGAAGTAGAAAATATCTTCCAAAATATTGTTATTTGATGTCCCTAAATTTCTTAAAATATTGGAGGTGGTAAAGCTGTCGCTGCTGGTGTAGTCAGTACTGTTTCATTTCACATCTTTCCGTCCCTTTGAAATTTCCTTTACTAATCACAGTCTGGTGAGGGCTGTATGGAATTCCCTTTTTTCATGTTTTCCCTTGGGATTGAACAAGAGTGTGAGAAGCCAGGGAGGCTACAGATCTGGGAAGAGACAAAGGTATGATAAAAGAGAATCCTTGAGCCATTACATCAGGGGTCTCCAACCTTGGCAACTTTAAGACTTGTAGACTTCAACTCCCAGAGTTCCTCAGCCAGCAAAGCTCCTCAGCCAGCAAAGCAAAGCTGGCTGAGGAACTCTGGGAGTTGAAGTCCACAAGTCTTAAAGTTGCCAAGGTTGGAGACTCCTGCATTACATCATCAAACCAAATGAGAAAGAGTAGTAAAACATTAAGGAGAATTTTTCTGTCAAATATCTAAAGCAGATATTCCTTCAGGTACTATGCTCATCTAGAGAGTGATGGAGATCCAGTTTGATAATTTTTTTAAAAAAATATACATTAGATTTTGGTTTCAGTGCCAGCAGAAACCCACCAGTTCGGTCGAGTGGTGAAGAAACTAAGCTCTGAGTCAGGGGTGAAATTCACTTAACTTCCCTACTGGTTCGGAAATGTGCATGCACTGCATGCACGCCGTCATCGTTGTCCACGTATGTGCAAAGTTTCTGCACAGGCACAAAGCCTTCTGCACATGTGCAGAGGCTTAAAATCATCACAAAAAAGTGACATCATGATGTCGGCATGGGTGGGCGGAGCCTCCCACAGCCACCGCTACCGGTGCGCCCGAGCCAGATAGAACTGGCTGAATTTCACCCCTGCTCTGAGTTCTAGTCCCACCTTAGACATGAAAACCAGCTGAGTGACTGGGCCAATCACCATTAGACAATGAGTTTTAGTCTCGCCTTAGGCGTGAAAGATAGCTGCCTGACTTTGGCACGGTCCCTCTCTCTCAGCTCAGCTCACTTCACAAGGTTGTTGATGTGGGGAAAAAAGGAAGAGGAAGGAGTATTAGACAGCCTCATAACCTTGAGTTATTTATAAAAGAATAGTAAAGGTGAGATAAACATAAACAATAAATAAAAAAATAAATTACAGTAATCCAGTTTTTCCCCCTTTCCTTCATTACGTCATATCAATAGTTTCAAGATGATATAATCGTATCAATATCAGGAGTTTCATGGTCAAACTCTAGTACTATTAGCACTGCCTAATATTCTAGATAAAACAGTTAGCATTAACATGACTATGATGTGTTCACCTCTTATTTTTGCAGATTAAAAAGAAACTTCAGTTATGGCATGTAGCTGACCCTGGCTGATTTCTAAAGCAATAAACAAGGAAAGATCTGGTTATACTTGGGTAGGAGAAAAGCAGGTTGTAAACTAGATTGAGGAGATTTAAAACAAAATCTTAGAAGACTGCGTTGGCCAACTGTTTCCACTTGGTGCCATGAAAACTACACAGCTTTGTGCATATAAATCATACACAATTGCCTCTTGACAGTCCAGACTACACAATATATGGGCAGTGATTTGCATCTGCAGACCCCTTAGGGGACTGCAATGTTGTCTCAGGGGGTACACAAATATTTGATGCAGTCCAGTGCTTAAAACCTTGAGTTAAATCTTGATGATCCAAGGCCACAAAAGGTATTTAAAGAGAGTCCATAGTGAGAAAAGATGGAGAACCACGACAATACGGCTTTATTTATTTATTTATTTATTTATTTATTTATTTATTTATTTATTTATAAAACTAACTGCTAAGTGAGTTTTGCTCCATTTTACAACCTTTCTTTCCACGGTTGTCGAAGGAATCACTGTAGTTGTTAAGTTAGTAACATGATTCTTAAGTGAATCCCATTGACTTGAGAGATTCCTTTCAGTCAATGGGAATCTCAATTCCCATTGACTTTGCTTCTCAGAAAGTCGTAAAAGGTGATCACATCACCGTGGGACACTGCAACCAACATAAATATGAACCAGCTGACAAGTGTGTGAATGTTGATTACATATCCATGGGGTGCTGCAATGGTCGTAAGTATGAAAAATGGTCATAAGTCACTTTTTTTCAGTACAATTGTCATTTTGATTGGTCACTAAATGAATGATTATAAAACAAGGAGTACCTGCAGAGACAGAAATATATGGAGCATCTACAGAGTGTTAAGAACATCAAGATAGGAGCAAAACCTTCCAATTTTAAAAGCCCACTCCTCTTGCACTGGGTATGGAAACTGGGTATGTCTAATTTAATGAAAAGAAGGACTAGGGGAGACATGATAGCAATGTTCTGATATCTCAGGGGCTGCCATAAAGAAGGAGTCAAGCTATTCTCCAAAGTACATGAGGGCAGGACAAGAAGCAATGGGTGGAAACTAATCAAGGAGAGAAGCAGCCTAGAACTAAAGAGAAATTTCCTGTCCGTTAGAACAATTAATCAGTGGGATAACTTGCCTCTAGAAGTTGTGAATGCTCCAACACTGGAAGTTTTTAAGAAGATGTTGGATACCATTTGTCTGAAGTGGTGTAGGGTTTCCTGCCTGAGCAGGGGGTTGGATTAGAAGATCTCCAAGGTCCCTTCCAACTCTATTCTTCTATTCTATTCTTTTTTTGCCTATAAAATAGGATGGCGCCTCCATCCTATTCTGACCATCATCTTCACCTGTTCTTGATATCCCCTTCTCTGCAAACATCCTGGAGACATATAAAGAAATATAAGCACAGAAGATAAATAAAAAAAGAAATAACATCTTCCGACGATTCATTCTTTTTATTGTTAAGAAAAATAATACCAATAACATATTTGCAACATAGGTTTCTAAGTACAAAATATATTAGGTATTTTCTGCTAATTCTTCCTTCTAATCACATCCTGAATATATAAATTTCAGCACTGTTTATTTCCGTAAGGGAAAATAGTATCTTTGTGCGTGCATGCCTTTTTCAAATATATTTAAGATGTGTTATTTGCCTTTTACATAATCATTTCCTGCAAGTAATTAAAAAAAATAACATCTCTGTGTTATTCAAAGAATTATAATCACTAGAAAGGTCATCTGGATGATTGAAGCTACATTTTGATACTGATTTACCTAAAAGTAAACCCCATTATAGTTAATAGGGCTTATAAACGAGTAGATGAGTATAAATGAATTTTTGTTATTTAGTTCTTTTATTGAAACTCTGGAATTGTAGCTGAGTATCTATCCACATATCCTTCAATCTACAGACCAGAATGTTACTTTACTGACATGGATAATAAAATAGACCAGATTTATACTAAGCCACTTTTAACAATAGATATTCAGCTCCAGTAAAATATATATTTTACGTTCCCAATTGTTGAAAGTTTTTTTCTTTCCTCTCCTGTCCCTCCAACATTTTTAAAAAATATTTTTTATGAAAGATTATACCTGCAATGGAAAAAAACTAATTCAAAGGCTTATTTAGGCTTGAAAAATTAAAGAAAGGTAAAAAGAAAGATCATAAAATGCAATAGAAAAAGAAAAGAAAAATGTAAAGAATAGAATGGAAGAAAAGAAAGAAAATAATAAAAAAGAAAACAAATATAAAAACAAGTGACTTCCAACCTTCGCACAAGTATAAACAATTTTAGTAGTTTTTCCCCTCCTTTTAATTTGCAATCCCATGTTTCATCTCTTAAACAGATCATTTAAGTCCTGCAGTCAGCAAAAGTCCTCTGACTTTTGCCAGAAATAGTATATATTTCAATCTTGATCAAATAAACCAGATTTACATTTACACACATACATACATCCCTGTGTTTTCCCGAAAATAAGACCCTGTCTTATATTATTTTTGAACCCTGAAATAAGTGCCTGGCCTTATTTTCAGGGAGGTCTTATTATTTTGGGGTGTGTGGAGCAAGATGGGGCTCCTCTTGCTGTCTTACCTGATTTCCAGCTCTGTCTCTCTAACCAGAGGAAATGGCGGGGACCGGCTGTGCATGCCGCTAAATATTTTTGGGGAGGGCTTATTTTCAGAGGGGTTTATTTTAGCGCATGCGCTCAAAAGCCCAATTGGGCTTATTATCAGGTGATGCCTTATTTTTGGGGAAACAGGGTACATGCATGTATACATACATACATACATACATACATACATACATACACACACATACAATTTTAAATGTTTGAGATTTAAATATAAATTATTAATTTTTCAAGCCCAAAATATAGTCTAAACAAAATAGGTGAAATTTTCTTTTTCAATACTCAGTTTGCTAATCTTTAATCATGAAGATCAATTTGCATTTTACATAGAGAAATTATATTCTGCCCTTTTTTTCTCTCAATATTACCTTCTTCTTTTTTTCTCCCTGCTCTTTCCTTTTCATTATAATTAAGCAATAATTTTACTTGAGTAGTGAAAGCACACAGAAGACCATACTTGACATTTTAAAAATAAGAATATCAGCTATGATCATTAATATTCTATTTCATAGCCAGCACTAAGAAACATCAGGTTTTTATTTTAAAACATAATTAGTTGTGAATGTTTTTCTTCTTCCTCTCTTTTACACACTCTGAACAATGTTGCTAATCGTGACTTATTTGCTTCCTTTAAAATTCCACATAAGCTTCTTTTAATTGCAAATATATACATTTGCCATCAAATTCCATTTATTGTTACTGATGCTACTTTAAGAGTTCTTTGGCAGCCGATGTTACATTTCCTTCAAAGAGTTCTCTGCTTTGGCCAAAATATAGAATCTTTTTTTTTCTACATTTAACACCCCAATCCTAAACTAAGTGCCCAGTGCAGAAAATTGCTGGACATTAATCCCATGGACCTCTTAAAATTCTAGTTGGACAAATATAAATATATAAATATATATATTCCTTTAAGCCCATTGAATAGATAGATAGATAGATAGATAGATAGATAGATAGATAGATAGGGAGGGAGGGAGGGAGAGAGAGAGAGAGAGAGAGAGAGAGAGAGAGAGAGAGAGAGAGAGAGAGAGAGAGAGAGAGAGAGAGAGAAACAGAGCTAGAGATATAAAATCAATGTGCTTAATTTTTTTTAATTTATTTATTTTTTGCATTTCTTTAAAATTCCATTGAAGTTTTGCAAGGTAATTAGAAAAATCCAACAAAACTGTGTATTGTGAAATGTTGAAGCCACTCTACGATCCATGCTGGAATAAACTTCTACTGGCATGATTTAGAATGGGCACAAAAAGAAAAACAGCTAAAGTGGAAAAGACATAAATAGACATAAATTATCCTTTCTCCATTCATGAAAATGAAGTTCTCAAGAAGCTTGATTGATGTGCTGGCTATGTTCATGCAACACACTTAATTAGGCCAGGTAAAGACCTAGTGGAAGCATTCATATCACACAAGCTAACCTTTGTTAACATTAGCCTTGGTAGGTTCTTTATGGTTTGCATGTTGTGGTGCAAATTTGTTTAAGTTAATTCCTGGTTTTCTAGCTTAATGAAAAGAAAGACTACGGGTGACATCATAACAGTGTTCCCATATCTAAGGGGCTGCCACAAAGAACAAAGGGTAAACTTATTCTCCAGACATCTGAAGGTAGGACAAGAAGCAATGGGTGGAAACTAATCAAGGAAAGAACCAACTTAGAACTAAGACAAAATTTCCTGAGAATTGGAACAATTAAATACTGGAACAACTTGAGTCCAGAAGTCATGGGTGCTGGAGGTTTTTAAGAAGAGATTGGACAGTCATTTGTCTGAGCTAGTATTGAGCAGGGGATTGGACTAGAAGACTTCCAAGGCCCCTTCCAACTCTGTTATTCATGTTTGTCAATGTACATGGGGCTGCCCTTGGGATGCACCCGGAAGCTACAGCTAGTCCAGAATGCGGCCGCGCGGGTTGTTACGGGGGCTTCTCGTTACTCCCATGTGACACCTCTCCTGCGCGAGCTGCACTGGCTGCCGGTGGTCCTTTGGGTCTGTTTCAAGGTGCTGGTGCTTACCTATAAAGCCCTACATGGCTTAGGCCCGGGGTACCTGCAGGATCATCTCCTGCCATCCTCCCATCATCCTATGCGCTCCCATAGAGCGGGCCTCCTCAGGGTGCCGTCAACCAGACAATGTTGGCTGGTGGCCCCCAGGGGGAGAGCGTTCTCTGTGGGAGCGCCGACCCTCTGGAATGGGCTGCCCACCGGGCTTAGGACAGCCCCTGATCTCCTCTCCTTCCGCCGCGAACTGAAGACGTGGCTCTTTCATCAAATGGGCTGATCCGCTGGGGTGATTTTTACATTGGAATAATTTTAATCAAATTTTAATTGATTTGATTAAATCAGCTTTCCCTGTGGGTGCACCCACCTTCTGGAACCAACTTCCGTTGGAGCTCCGGATGGCCCCTGACCTTCGCTCATTCCGCCGCAAGTTGAAGACCTGGTTGTTCTGTAGCCTGGACTGATGGGGGGGGGGTTAATGAATTTTAAACTATTTTAAACTGGGTTTTAACTCTATATCGTTTTAATAGGAATTATGCATTTTACTGTTCTGAGACTCCCTGAGTCCTCGGAGATAGGGCGGCATATAAATTGCATAAAATAAATAAATAAATAAATAAATTTTAATTTTTATGTAATTTTTCATTCTGTTGAATGTTTTCTCTGTAAACCGCCCTGAGTCCTTCAGGAGAAGGCCGGCATATAAATTACATAAATAAATAAATAAAATAAAATAAAATAAATACTCTACAAATCCAGAAATGGGTTTATCTAGCAATTAGGTTGTGCTATGTAGGACCCTAGCTGGTCATCCACAGATCTGAATGTGAAGACCATTATGATAATTTATTTGTGCCATTATATGTTTCATTCATTGGGAAAGAGAAGATCACAGCTGCAAAGGTAGAAAGTCTTCATGTTTCAAAATGTGTTCTTATAATGAGCTCAAAAATTCCAAATTGAGGACATTTATACCCTAAACTCTGCAATTGCAAACTTCAGCAGCATCGGTAATTATGATGTGTATTCATCCTTGGTAGTTTTGAGCTTAGAACCACACCGCCTCATTGGAAATTGGCTGAGAGATGGAAACTCCATTTGATTCTCTTCAATTAACTTCTCTTAATTTGGCCTCCTAATGCGATTCCATATAAATGTTGATCTTCTCCCCTCATCCTCATCCTTCTGATCACATATTGCAAAATATCTCATCAATACCTTTAACTTTTAAATGACATCACGATGAGAATGTTGTTGCTGTTTGCAGGCTTTCACCGATTTTTGTACACAACATGGCTCATAAAGTCTAATGAGAATAAGTTCATTAAATTAATCCCAATAATTAACAAACTTGCTGCCTGCTTCTCAGATGTCTAATTCTGTGACACAATCTTGGCATCTCGCTTCCAGTCTGGAAGCTGGAAACTCATCCAAAAAGCCTCTTTAAGAGAAGAGGAAATTCATCTTCATTAGAATTCCATCATTTAATTTACAACCCATTGCTGATACCTATTAGCAAAGCAACTCTTCTGCAGGATTAAAAAAAAATGGCCAAGATACGAGGGTTCATAGAAGCAATTTTTCATCCGCACACAGCTGTCTCTAACATAGAAGTGATACACTGTGGATGGTTTATTCTTGATTTAACCTCTTTTACACTTTTCATATTTATTTTAAGACTATGTTTCTCTCCAGTTTCTTCATGTTTCCCTAAAATAATATCTGTGTGATATTTTATGAGGATTATTTTTCTATTGAGGTTATTTCAAAAAGATCAATGCTCTGGATAGCTGTAAGTCTCACCCATTGTCAACAGAAGGAGGGAGCAACAAGTGTTCTCTACTCCTTCATTATTTTCATTAATTAAAAAATATTGCTTCCCACTGCACATTGCCCAGCCTGCCTCCAAATGTATTTTTCAAATGACTTTCTTCCATTTATAGCTTTCCAAGGTCACTGATTTAAGAAAAGAACTCAAGAAGAGGTCAGGCAAAAGAGAAAATTGGGACAATTCCTACCATCTCTGTAGTTCCTTCCCATGTAATTTGGGTTCCCCTGCCTGAACCAGAATAGACTAGAATAGAATAGAATAGAATAGAATAGAATAGAATAGAATAGAATAGAATAGAATAGAATAGAATAGAATAGAATTTTTTATTGGCCAAGTGAGATTGGACACACAAGGAATTTGTCTTTGGTGCATATGCTCTCAGTGTACATAAAAGAAAAGATACATTCATCAAGGATCATAAGGTTCAACACTTAATGATAGTCATAGGGTACAAATAAGCAATCAGGAAACAATATCAATATAAATTGTAAGAATACAAGCAACAAAATTACAGTCATAAGTGGAAGGAGATGGGTGGTGGGAACGATGAGAAGATTAATAGTAGTGCAGACTTAGTAAATAGTTTGACAGTGTTGAGAGAATTATTTGTTTAGCAGAGTGATGGCATTTGGGAAAAAACTGTCCTTGTGTCTAGTTGTTTTGGTGTGCAGTGCTCTGTAGCATCATTTTGAGGGTAGGAGTTGAAACAGTTTATGTCCAGGATGTAAAGGGTCTGTAGATATTTTCACAGCCCTCTTTTTGACTCATGCTGTAAACAAGTCCTCAATGGAAGTCAGGTTGGTAGCAATTGTTCTAATTATCCTCTGAAGTCTGTGTCTGTCTTGTTGGCTTGCAGAGCCAAACCAGACAGTTATAGAGGTGCAGATGACAGACTCAATAATTCCTCTGTAGAACTGTATCAGCAGCTCCTTGGGCAGTTTGAGCTTTCTGAGTTGGCGCAGAAAGAACATTCTTCGTTGTGCTTTTTTGATGATGTTTTCGATGTTAGCTGCCCATTTTAGATCTTGCAATATGGTAGATCTATAAGAT
Source organism: Pituophis catenifer annectens (assembly GCF_029215685.1). Classification (NCBI taxonomy): domain Eukaryota; kingdom Metazoa; phylum Chordata; class Lepidosauria; order Squamata; family Colubridae; genus Pituophis; species Pituophis catenifer. Next base: position 12,328,712 of record NW_027256893.1, on the reverse strand, counting down.
CTAAATATAAATCTATGAACTCTCACTCATCCTTTCATCCAAGTTTGCTGCTGGTTGGAAAGCCTCTGCCTGAAGGGACTGTCACTAGATTATCAGAATAACAGACTAACAGGTGGAAGGGACCTTGGAGGTCTTCTAGTCCAACCCCTGCCCAAACAGGAGACCCTATACCATTTCAGACAAGTGGCTGTCCAATCACTTCTTAAAAACCTCCAGTGATGAAACACCCACGAGTTCTTAAGGCAAGATGTTCTAATTGTTCTCACTGTTGGGAAATTTCTCCTTAGTTCTAGGTTGTCTCTCTCCTTGATTAATTTCTTTCCATTGTTTGTTGTCTTGCCTTCTGGTGCTTTGGACAAAAAAAAAATGTTTTTTAAAAAAATGTTTTTGAATGCTGATCTTCAGCCAGTTCAATAAAATCCAAAGAACCTAAATACCTCTGTATTTCAGGAGGTCTTTCAGCCAAAAAACAAATGAAATGAACAACAGTGACAATCTGTGCTGAAACCTAGAATTCTGCAGATGTTTAATTTTTTTTTATTTTCAGGAAAAAGGAAATTTGGTTAATGGAGTGAACAGTCACAGGAACTAAACATAATATTTTGAACCAGAGGCTTCCAAGTTGGTCCAGATGCAATTTGTCAATTCAACAAATCCCAAGCATAAGGAACAGCAGTTTTTTTTTTAAATATATAAATTAGAATGTCTGAATTACATCCTAATATTTTGAACTGGTTTGAACCTATTTGAAAATTTGGGGTGACATTCATATTAAATATTTAAAGCCACACAATTCCTCCAACATTTTGCTGGAGAAAACTACAAAAGAAAACTACAAAAAAAAAAGATTTTGACAACTTTTCCCTACATTATCTCCATCAACCATAAAGACAATCTGGGGCTGCACAAATTTCTCAGGCATGACTATCACACTTAAGTATTCCGTGAGTGAAAACCATGGAAAGGAAAAAAAAAATATGTTGGTTTGAATTTCACTTCATTTCATTGTAAAAAGATATTAATGAAGTTAGACACATCCAGCTCCAATTATGTATTTAGTAGTTTCTCCTCCTCTGTCAAATTTACAACTGCAATTTTATAACAACTTTTACTCTGAGGGTTACTCTGTGAGAAAATAAAGGAGCAAAAAAGTAAAACAAGTGAACAAACAAGAGCTAAATCTGTAACACTTACTGAAATAAACAACTTCTTAAACCAAGTTTCTTGACCGGTCTCCTTGCAGCTACAAATAACTGCACATCTTAATCTCTCGTTTGCTTATTGCCAACCTTTCACTCCATAGCAAAGTTGGGCCTCACAAAAGTACATTTCCACATTTAGCAACACAATTGCCTTATGTGTAACTCCCTCCTTCTCTCTATGTTTTTCACCCTGTCTCAGAATCATATCGGTTGTTAGCAAATACACAGACGGAAACATAAAGTGGTGCACAACAATATCGTATCAAACAAGGTGGAATCTAAGTTGAGGGCAGAAGACATCTGGTTTCCATCAAACACATGTAAGAGGTGGACATTACACCTCGCCAGCCATCAACTACATTAGGCCCATTACACATTGCCTTTAACTTTGTTTCTTACAGTACTAGCAGTCACTTTCCCATCACAGAAATCTCCAGTGGTTCAGAAATGATAAAATCAAATCTATACTATTTCTTCTCACACATGGGCAGTTTCTGAAGTGAAGGGGAAAAATGTGATGAAATTGGGATAGGCCAAGAACAAAACAACCTATTGATAAAGTACTTGAAAGTAATAGAAAATATAGATATAGGTTTGAGCTGTAATCCTGGATCAATTCAATTTTGTGTGTGTGTGTGTGTGACTATAAAAGAATCTAAAGAGTTTTATAAAGCTGTCTAGGGAAACTGAGAAATGTAGACCAAGTCTTTTTGTTTTCCAAGAAAACCTAGGAAGAAATTCATGAATAACTGAGAAACAAAATGAATTGTAAGCATGGATAAACATGTTAAGTTTATAGTTCGAATTAATTGATCCCATAAGAAAGGGCAGACATTTCCCTTTGAAAATAATTGCAGCTCATTCCACAAATTGTGGAGCTGATATTAAATGGACGAATCTAGGATCAATTTATGAGGTATTATCTAGTGGCATTCAAATAGTATTTATTTGGAACATTTTATCTCTAAATGCCTCCATCAACACCAACTGATTTTTTTTTAAAAAAAAACAACAATCTGGACAGTAGAAATAGGGATTCAGGAAAAAAATGATGAATGAAGATCAAGGCCTCAACATTACCCCCTACAAAAAATAAAATGAATATGAATTAGTGGTGGTACATTAAGTTTAAAGAGTGCTTCCAAACTTGGAAAATGGGAGCTTTAAAGGTAAAGGTAAAGGTTCCCCTCATACATATGTGCTAGTTGTTCCCGACTCTAGGGGGCAGTGCTCATCTCCATTTCAAAGCCGAAGAGCCAGCGCTGTCTGAAGACGTCTCCGTGGTCATGTGGCCGGCATGACTAAATGCCAAAGGTGCACAGAATGCTGTTACCTTCCCACCAAAGGTGGTCCCTATTTTTCTACTTACATTTTTTTATGTGCTTTTGAACTGCTAGGTTGGCAGAAGCTGGGACAAGTAATGGGAACTCACCCCATTATACGGCACTAGGGATTCGAACCGCTGAAATCTTCATAGATAGAGGACTTTCTTTATTGATGTCAGGCCTCCAAAACCAAGAAAGACACATGGATTGACTTCTGAGCAGTTTCCTCACATATAGATAGAAATCTTGCTCTGAGAATTGTTAGAGTGGATCCTCATTAACATTATTTCTCCTGACCAAAGGTTCTAAGCTTTAAAGGTGCTTTTTCAAGAGGCAACTGGATTTTCTGGTTTTTCCTTGAGGAAGTTTCACTTCTCATCCAAGAAGCTTCTGAGCTGAAGAAGCATTTGGGATGACAAGCAAAACATCTTCAAAGAAAACCCAGAAAGTCCAGTTCAGTGGTGAAATGTAAAATTGGTTCTGTGAGCGTGGCTTGGTGGGGGTGCGTAATATGACTGGGTGGACATGGCCAATTTTTTTTTTAAACTTTTAAAAGCATTTTTTCTCTTCGGCCAAAGAGGTTGTAGAAAAAAATGCTTTTAAAAGGCTCTGATGATCCCAGCTGAGTTGCCTGATCGTCAGAGGCTTTTATTTTCTTTTAAAAACATTTTGTTTTTAAAAGAAAAAAAAAGCCTCTGACGATCAGACAACTCAGCTGGGATCGTCAGAGTCTTTTAAAATAATTTTTTTTTACAACCTCTTCAGCTGAAGAGGTTGTAGAAAAATGCTTTTAAAAGGCTCTGATGATCCCAGCTGAGCCGCGCGATCATCAGAGGCTTTTTTTTTACTTTTAAAAGCATTTTTTTTCGGCTGAAGAGGTTGTAGAAAAAATGCTTTTAAAAATAATAATAAAAAAAGCCACTGATAATTGCGCAGCTCAGCTGGGCATGGGGGGGGGCAAGGATTTTTCCTACCGGTTCTCCAAACCATTCGTCGCCGTTACTACCAGATCGGGCGATCCGGTCCGAACCGGGAGCATTTCACCCCTGGTCCAGTTGCCTCTTGAAAAAGCACTTTTGGGACAACCTGGATGACTGAGAATCTCCATAGATATTTATAGATATTTATCTCAACTTCACTTCTCTTTGCCTTCTGGAATGCAGCCCCTTCCTGCTGGGAATCCAGATTACATTTCCCCACATAGACACACATGGAATTAAGTAAATGGTAGAACAGTGCTAAGCATTAAAACCACTTCCTTGTTCAGCCTACATGTACTTCAAATAACAACCAAAAAATGTTATAAAGAATAAAACAGGGTTTATATACCCAATCAGCAATTCTTCATCCAATGTTAGTTTTGTAAATAAATGCAAAGACATCATAGAAGTATTTAGCCTTGAACATTTCTACCACCACTTTCTTATTTTTGAGTTTGAGGGGAAAAACAACAATGTTCCACTGAACATTTACAATATTTTTTGAACCACATCATTTCATGCTTATAGCAACATGTAAGACTATCTATATTACTCCAGGGTCAAAAAACACTTTTTCCTAGCAATATAAACCTCACTAACAATATTATTCCACCATGTTATGCTTATAAATTCATAATAAAACAGTAGGCAGCAAGTGAAGAGTGTCTTATTTAGAGTTAATAAAGAGGAGGAATTATTTGAAGTCCATAGATGCTGGACAGAAAGAATTTATTTGATCAGGGAACTCAACTGCCCAGTGATATGGATCAATTCCTACAAAGCATTTCTCAAGTTCTAAATTCTTCTCTCCCTGCCAAATACCTTCTGCCAATAAAGGCCCAACAAACATATTACCATTCTAACAAAACTGGAGCACTCTCATTTAACAGGGAATGTCTCACTACTTAGTGGAGCCAGACTTGCCATTAGAATATTCCAGCCATATTGCAATGGGCAAACATCTTGGTTTCCGGAGCCAGAAACAGTTACATGATTTTGAACCTTCTGTGTCCAAATCCGTATGGCCCAATGTTTTGCTTTCAACATTTGCCAGTCAGAAAAGTTTTTTTTTTTTTTTTTTTAGACAAACAAACATTTAGTACATCATTCATTTCTTCCATGTGACATCTCGGTGTTATCTCCAAAAAGTTCTTCTTTTCTATTGTCTCTTCTATCTTCGTTCTCACCAAGTCCATTACAAAAATTTCCCACTAATCTAATATTCTAATTATAACATATTTTATCCATCTCTATTCAAGCTTATTTATATCTTTTTTCTAACCAATAGTAACATTGATTCCATATCTTAAAATATTCTGAGTCTTCTCTTTCTTTTATTTTCATAATTAATCTATTCATTTCTGCACAATCTAAAAATTTTTTAATTACATCTCCCTCCGATGGTATATTCTCTGCTTTCCAATTTTGTGCATAAACAATCCTTGCAGCTGTTATTACATTTATAAGCAAATATATATTTTCTTTACTAATTTTCTTTGGTAAGATACCCAATAGGAACAGCTCTGGTTTTAAATCCATACTTTTTGTTATATCATTTCCTACAACCATAGTTTAATTTTATTCCAATAGTTCTTTGCTTCAGGGCATGTCCACCACATATGATAATCTGAACCTGGTAACTGGTGGCATTTCCAACATTTAGCTGATTTGTCTTTAAACAGCTTTGCCAATTTCTCAAGAGGCACATGCCATCTATAAAATGTTTTATATTGATTCTCCTTGTATTCAGTGGACATTGTTAGTTTGTAATTCCTTTCCCATAACTGTTGCCATTTGTTTAAGTCAATTGAATATCCAATTTTTTTTTGCCCAAGCTATCATTGTTTCCTTTACTTGTTCTTCCTCTAGTTCAATACTCAATAAAAAATTATAACATTTTTTAATTAATTTATCTTCTGTTCCTGTGAGTATCTTATCCAGCTCAGTCTTTTCTCAATATTTGCCAGTCTGATTCAGGCTTACAAGTGGGAAAGAAAAGCATTAGATCTCCCTTGATACTTTGGAACTGATTTATTACTATGTGTCTATCTTCCCTTTTTCCTTGGAGTTCAGGATGACTTAGGTGGTGAGAGTGAGGCCTCTTCTATGTTTACTTCCATTGTGATGCCTTGGTAAGACCAGACTTGGAATATTGCATCCAGTTTTGGTCGCCACACTATAAAACAAAAACAAAAACAAAAAAGATATTGAGACTCTAGAAATAACGCAGAGAAGAGCAACAAGGATAATTAGGGTCCTGGAGAATAAAACATACGAAGAACAGTGGTAGGATTTGGGTACGTCTAGCTTAATGAAAAGAAGGACTAGAGGTGATATAATAGCAGTCTTCCAATATCTAAGGGGTTGCTACAAAGAAGAAGGGGGGGGGTCTCCAAAGCACCTGAAGGCAAGACAAGAAGCAATGGATGGAAACTAATTAAGGAGAGAACCAACCCAGGTCCAAGGCTACATTTCCTGAAAGTTAGAACAATCAATCAGTGGAACCACATGACTCTAGAGGTTGTGGCTGGGTGCACCAAAACTGAAGGTTTTTAACAAGAATTTGAGCAATCCATTTGTCTGAAATGGTACAGGGTTTTCTGCTTGAGCAGGGCATTGGACTAGAAGACCTCCAAGGTCCCTTCCAACGCTGTTATTTATTTATTTATTTATTTATTTATTTATTTATTTATTTATTTATTTATTTATTTATTTATTCATTCATTCATTCATTCATTCATTCATTCATTTATTTATTTATTTATTTATTTATTTATTTATTTATTTATTTATTTATTTATTTATTTATTAAATTTATATTCCACCCCTCTCCGGAGACTTGTTATTCTGCAATGGATTGGTGAAGTAGGTTGAGAGAGTATCAGTGGCTGAAAGCCAATCACTAAACTCTGTGTTTGAGCAGAGACTACATCTGGTGCTACCCATTCCAAGTCTTTTTTTTTAAAAAAACTAAATTTTCACTGATTTCATATAATACTTCATTCATCAAGGGGGCCTGCTGCTACCAGAAAAGTCATAATTGTCCAGAGGTCAGCAATTACCAGTCGAATAGAATAGAATAGAATAGAATAGAATAGAATAGAATAGAATGGAATGGAATGGAATGGAATGGAATGGAATGGAATGGAATGGAATGGAAGGGAAGGGAAGGGAAGGGAAGGGAAGGGAAGGGAAGGGAAGGGAAGGGAAGGGAAGGGAAGGGAGTGGAGTGGAAGGGAAGGGAAGGGAAGGGAAGGGAAGGGAAGGGAAGGGAAGGGAAGGGAAGGGAAGGGAAGGGAGTGGAGTGGAATGGAATGGAATGGAATGGAGTGGAGTGGAGTGGAGTGGAGTGGAGTGGAGTGGAGTGGAGTGGAGTGGAGTGGAGTGGAGGAGAACAGAACAGAACAGAACAGAACGAATGGAATGGGATGGGATGGGATGGGATGGGATGGGATGGGATGGGATAGGATAGGATAGGATAGGATAGGATAGGATAGGATAGGATAGGATAGGATAGGATAGGATAGGATAGGATAGGATAGGATTCTTTATTGGCCAAATGTGATTGTAATTGTAAAATACATACCACACAGGCATACAGACACCTGGTATGTCTTAAAAGACAGGCACCAAGAGCTTTGCTCAATTTGTATCACTTTAGCAAGTGTTTGTTCATCTTCATTTCCACCCTTACTTCGCTATGTTGGAATGGAGAGAAAAGTGTGGTTATTTATTTATTTTATAGATTTATATAGTAGCACAATCATAAACAGTGACTCTGGGCAGCGTACAACATTAAAAATCAACAGTATAAAAATTCTCCACCCCCTTAGCAGTCCTTGTTAATGTGATTGATTTCAGTGTTCAAATTTTTGAATTGAATTGTGTTTAGATACATGTGTTTAAGGACCCATACTAAGACATTTGGGAAATATGAAAAAAAAAGAACCAATAACATTGAAAAATGATTCAGAAAGTTCTTAGTTCTTTAGAAATTTGCAAAGCAAAGCAAGGGTAGATAGTTTTTCTCCTTTCGGGAAAAGATATATTAGAATAATTCTTTACTTTATAAAAAATCATCATAAATAAAAGGACATCTGGTTTTGATACAGAGGTATATTTAAAATGAGAATAAAACAGAGTTTGGGGGTAGGTTAAATTTGTAAAGTACAGAATATTCATTTATTTGGCATATGAAGATATATTTATTTTAGTCAATCCATCTGCTGTGACAAAAGGTCTTTTTTGGCTTCTTTCCACTAAAAAAGAAGCATTAAATTGTTTAAAGCATTGTTGTGCATTAAATTTAATACAGCAATAGATCTACCATGTGACAGTATATCAAACTCTTATTTCTGCAAAGCTCAGATAAGTGGAAGTACCTAGATCTCTATGAAAAGCTAACTGGCATTAAACCTGGTTCATATTTGCAGAGAATGAGGAAAGATGACCTTGGCAGAGTTCTACCAGTGCCATTACCAAGGTGATAAGGGATACAATGCATTTTAAGTCCAGGACAGCCAAACAATATTCAAAAATATGTTAGACCTATCCTTAATTCACTGAAGCATAAGGAGAAGAAAGAAGAAGAAGATCATAATCAGACTTACATTACAAAAAAAATCTCAATTAAAGTAGCTTTAACCTCCTGTGGAGTTGGTTTCTTGGTCTTTCTAGAGCAGAGGTGTCCAACTCGCGGCCCACGGGCCAGATGCGTCACATGTTGGCCACGCCCACCCCCAGTTTAGCAAAGGGGGGGAAAGTTGTGATATGCCACCTACGTTCTAACCTATGCTTAGTTCATAAGATTATTTACCAAAACGTTCTACCTGTAAATGAGTACTTTAATTTCAACCGTAATTACACAAGGGCTATCAATGGATTCAAACTCAATGTAAATCGCTCTAAACTTGATTGTAGGAAATATGACTTCTGCAATAGAGTAGTAAATGTCTGTGCCTATATAAGGGAAGCCATTAGAGGGCGTTTCCCTTCTCCTCAAGCCTTCTCCTCGTGCATTATACTTCTTGTTCTCTCGTCGTGTGTATCATTGCTCTTTGTTGTATCAGTAGCTGTAAAGATATTTCACCAGGCATACATTTGTAAACGTATTTCACTGTAGATAAAACCACTGTTATTTATATAAAAGGCTCTGTGTGCTGTGTTTTGCTCCTGGGTTTATCTCAGAATACTAGTTACGCTGCCTAAACTCTGACAAAATATGAAAATTCCACAATCTTCCATGATAATGTCATTAATTTTTTTTTTTTTGAATAAAATTTCAGAAGCAAATTATCTTGCATCCAATTTGTGTTGGTTTGGGGGAAAGAAAGAAACAACAGTAATTGGGACCAAAATTTCCATCACTAGGTGATGCGCTCGTAAAGCACAACATCATGTGACTGCATTGCTCAGCAACAACCATGCCATCAGTTCTTATCACCATCATTAAGCGAAGATCACAGGTTCTTAAATGAAAACCCCCTCACAACTTCCTCCCAGCTTCCAGCAAGCAAAGTCAGTGAGGAAAGCTGCAAGTCTCAGGTGACTCACAAGCTGCTTATGGCTGCTGTGTGCAAATGGCTGCTGTGACATGGTGTGAACATAGCAGGGCTGGAGGTGGCTGCTGCCATGTAAGAGAGAATGTTCAAAGAACTGCTGTGGGCAGGAGCTTCCAGCAAGACCCCCTAGGACAATGGTTCTCAACCTTCCTAATGCCGCGACCCTTTAATACAGTTCCTCATGTTGTGGTGACCCCCAACCATAAAATTATTCCTAAAACCATTGAAAATATGTGTTTTCTGATGGTCTTAGGCGACCCCTGTGAAAGGGTCATTCGACCCCCAAAGGGGTCGTGACCCACAGGTTGAGAACCACTGCCCTAGGATCTCATATTATGAAGCCAGGCTCCTTAGGACAACAACCTAAGAGAGTAAAAGTAATTTACAGGAACATCTTATGATCTTCCAGGCCAGATTCTCCATTGACTTGCTTGTGGGAATCCATTAGGAAAGGCTGCAAATGGTAATCACATGACCACAGGATGCTCCAACTGTTGTAAGTGCAAGTTGGTTTCCAAACACTGAGATCACAATCACATGAACACATGCTGGGACATGCTAGAACAATCAGAACTATGAGGATTGTTGTTAAGTACCGCTCGTTCAGTGCTGTCATAACTTTGAATAGTTGCTGAATGAATGGTCATTAATGGAGGACTACCCATAACTTTTTTCCCATGGCATTGCTGTCTTTATGAAAATTACAACATTCTCTTTATTTGTACTGCTTGGAGATTTCTTGCACATACGGTATAGTTTTGGAATATTTAGAACAAAATGGATAAGCGTTGTATCCAGCTATTATTTGTAGAATGAAGACTATAAACTGTAATTTAAAAACTGTTCAGCCAACAAGCTTATTCTTCTGCCTGAAAACAAATCCTTCTATCACAAGGAGAAGCTTATTATTGCAAATTCTTCCACCCGATGTGTGTACCCACATCTGACCCACCCCAGTGCAGTGATTTGAATTATGTGGCATGGAGAAAGTTACATTTGAGGTGTGGGTGAATCTAGTTCATTTGTCAAATGGCACTAGGCATGTGGTAGAATGATAATCAGCTGAAACCCTGGTTGTTATGATAGGACCATGTCTATGGCTGTAAGAACTGATTTACCAACTAAATTAATAGGTTAACAGAGTTGAAAGGGACCTTGTAGGTCACCTCAGATACTCAGATTAATAGAGTTGGAAGGGACTTTATAGGTCATCTAGTCCAACCCCACCACTCAAGCAGGAGACCCTACACCATTTCTGACAAATGGCAGTCCAATCTTTTCTTGAAAGTCTCAAATGTTGAAGCTCCCACAACTTCTGAAGGCAACTTCTGTTCCATAGGTTGATTGTTCTCACTGTCAGAAATATCCTTCTCATTTCTAGGTTGAATCTCTCCTTGGTCAGTTTCCATCCATTATTCCTTGTCTGGCCTTCAGGTGCTTTGGAAAATAACTTGACCCCCTCCTCTCTGTGGCAGCCCCTCAAATATTGGAAGATTGCTATCATGTCTCCCCTGCTCCTTCTCTTCACTAGACTAGCCATGCCCAGTTCCTGTAACCGTTCTTCAAATGTTTTAGTCTCCAGTCCCCTAATCATCCTGGTTGCTCTTCTCTGCACTTTTTCCAGAGTCTCAACATCTTTTTTATAGTGTGGTGACCAAAACTGGATGCAGTACTCTAGGTGTGGTCTTACTAGGACTTTATAGACTGGTATTAGTACCTCACTTGATCTTGATTGTATACCTCTGTTAATGCAATTTAGGATTGCGTTGGCTTTTTTGGCTGCCGCTGCACACTGCTGACTCATATTTAGCTGTTTGTCCACTAAGACTCCAAGATCCCTCTCACAGTCACTGCTATTAAGCCTGGTTTCCCCAGTTTATATGTATGTTTTTGGCTTTTCTTACCTAAGTGTAGGACTTTACTTTTCTCTACATTGAATTGCATTTTGTTAGATAAGGCTGTGAAATGTCAGTATGGTAATCTTATTAGTTTACAGATATACAGTCTCTTTTTTTTCTTAATGCAATTAATCCCTATGATAATATAGCATAATATTATAAAAAAAACATTGTGGAGGAAAGCAATAGTTTTCTGTGAGCCAGTAATTAATGCTATTATCAGTTACAGTAGAAGGAAAAGCAACTTACAGAATGTTCTTATGTACAGCTGGTGGTGTAATATTTTTCCTCCCGAATCCCGATGTGTGTAAGTGTTGAGATAAAGTATTAACAGAATGTCTCAAGACTCAGGCTGGTAAAAATTTTAAAACACATCATACTTATGAACCATGGTGGCGCAGTGGTTAGAATGCAGTATTGCAGGCTACTTCTGCTGACTACCAGCTGACTGCAATTTGGTAGTTCAAAGCTCACCAGGCTCAAGGTTGACTTAGCCTTCCATCCTTCCGAGGTGGGTAAAACGAGGACCCAAATTTTGGGGGGCAATATGTTGACTCTGTAAACCACTTAGAGAGGACTGCAGTATATAAGGCTAAGTGCTATTGCTAATGCTATACTTCTCATAGAAATGGGACACCAACCATTCCTTGGTTTAACTACGGGATTTTAAATCAGCTGCTGTTGGCTGTGTCATACATTAGACTGTGCCAGGGGTCTGCAACCTTAAACACTTAGAGAGCCATTTGGACCCCTTTCCCACAGAAAAGAAAACACCGGGAGCCACAAAGCTCTTCCTGGTACTTGACTATTTCTTGAACAGCCACAAAACTAGCATATGTAGTTGAATTAAATGTTCTGTTTTCTTCTGAAACTTTTCTTTTTTTGGATTTATCCATGGTTGCCTACCAAGGATTGAAAAGCTCAATAAATTGCATGCCGGCAGGTATTGCACATTGGCAGTTGTGACGTATATCTTGAGTGACAGGGAGCCACTGCAGAGGGGTGAAAGAGCCATATGCGGCTCCAGAGCCCTGGACTAAGCCATAAATCATGGTTTACTAATGACTATAGATAAGCTCACTGAGCAAACCTTATCAAACCAGTCCTATAGGCCTCCCTCTCACACACATGAACTGGCCACTTTAATCAGATTGATCAAAGGAATGCTGAGACATCAAAATCTAATCTGGGTCAGTCACTCTTCTGGACCTTCCAACATCATCCTGGGACACGGATATTTGCCTTCATTTGCTGAGATGCCATCCTGCAAGCTCTACTTTCTTTTTTTGTGCATGCATGCAACATCATCATGGATATATAAAGGGAAAAGGGTCATGTATCATAATACAATGAAACTGCTTTTATAATTCCCTGTGCTTCCCTCTGCAGACTTCCAAAGCATTGTATTTTATCATGTCCTGTGCATCAGCCAGCCCAAGAGACTAATGGAAAACACGATCATAGGGCACAAGCTATGTTATTTAAAATCAGATAAGAAAAATTATGGTAATTAATAACTGCAATCTATTTTAAAATGACAGAAATGATGTCCTTTTCCTCCATTTGCACTGCTATTTTACAGTTGATATTTTAATTAGATTGGCTCAAAGTATCATCTTTCAGTAAGTCTCTGTGGGACTTTCAAAGACTCCTGTCCCCGAGCTGAAAACATTGCTATAAAAGCACTATAATCTTCCTCTTCTCTGTCCAAGTGGTAGCAGGTATTGTGTTTTCTCGCTCTCTCTCCCACTCTAAACAGATTTCTGATTTAAGGTACTTTCTTCAGCCTTGAAACTATTTTATTTCTTTGCTTGGGTTTTTCTTTTTGTTGTTGTTGTTGAGAAAACAAGTTATGAAGACATAACAGTGCATGGATATGGACAGGAAGAGTTTCTAATATTGTGTGTGTGTGTGTGTGTGTGTGTGTGTGTGTGTGTGTGTGTGTATTACAATACTACATAAGGAGCAAAACTGTTCTGTCCCCGTCTCACACACGCACACAAACAGTCAGCCAGGAGTTAATAAAACCAGCAGTCAAGAATTTCTTTGAGATAACAGCATTGGCAGCAACCCAGTAGCTGCTTGCCAAAAACTTTACTCACAAAGGGAGGTTTTCCTCCTCCATCAGATAAACCAAAATAAATTCACAAAGCCAAAGAATTGTCAAGTCCAGTCCATAATAAATCCAAGGAAGGCATATAACAAAGTTCCAGAAATGCAGTATGACTTGCTAGCTTTTCAGTTTTGTCCATCACAAAGCGTGAATGGCCACCACACTCCCTTTTATCCCCTGTGGGGTGTGGTCCAGTGACTCAGCTTAATCTCTGGCACGCCTCCTTCTCTGCTGCGCGCGCTTGTCTTTCCGACGCTGTCGGGGATCCAGCCAAGACTTATCTCCGTCGCTGTCTAACTGCAGCTGCTCGGAAGTGCCTGTCTCCTGGCCTATCTCTTCTCCTTCAGAAGACACCTGAGGCATTGCCAGAGAGGAGGGTCCTGGAGAGGGAGGCCTTGCTAACTCCTCTCCTTCACTTTCGGAGTCTTCTCCCTACGATAAGATGGGCTCGGGGGTCGGAGTCACAACAAAAACTAGAGAAGTCATAGGGATTCTCATAGGCAGAAATCCAATCTCAGAAATGTCAATTGTCATAAATAAATAGCTAGATTTAATGGGAAATATTAAAATACTCACTTTGAACTATTTTGCACTGTAGCTTGCAAAATGTTTGTGTGTGTGTGTAGATGATAGATAGATAGATAGATAGATAGATAGATAGATAGATAGATAGATAGATAGATAGATGGCTAATAACACCACCTTTTTTTTTTTTTTGAATTTCAAGATAATCCTATTCCACTGCTGGAATGGCCTGGGAATAGCCCAGACCTTAACCCAATTGAAAATCCATGGAGCCGACTAAAGAAACTTCTTAGTCAGAAGCGATCCAGCAATAAAACCCAGTTAATAGAAGCCATCATTCAATCTTGGTTTCACATGATAACAGCTGCAGAACTAAAAGACTTGGTTCACTCCATGGGAAGACGTTGTAAGGCCAGAATTCATGCTAAAGGTTACCCAACTATTAACTGACATGGTGATAATTTTTGTATATCTCGTTTTTTCTATGTGTTTCACTTTTCTTCTTTATACGGTAACTGCTATTCTAATAGCAAATCCTTCATAAAACTTATTGCATTACATTCTTGATGAAATTATCTTTCCAGTGATATATAATTTTAGGGTACTCCAAAAATAAAAAAAGTGGTGTTATTAGCTAGTTTTAGAAAATACACTTTTCCCAAAAGATTTCCACAATTTTGGCCACTACTGTATATATCACGGCTGTACTAAACTCTGCAGGGGTGCTTCAAACAAAGCACACATTCTCATCGATTTTGAAAGAGTGAAACAAAATTATTGTGGTGCTCCATTCTGACTCTCTGACAGACCCACTAGCACGGGCTGTTCACACACACCCACAACTCTGTTCAGCTGCTTCCAGTCAGTTGCAGGCTGCTCCAGAGGTGGCTGTTAGCGTGATGAAAAGGGCCTTGATCAGCATCGCCTCCACAGAGTGAAGCTTTTTGACAAAACAATTTGCAGCTGTCTTACCCCAGGCCTGAAATCACAGCTACCAAACTGCGTGCATTAGGGAAGATTCCAAATTGTGTGAATTGTGTAATGGAGATGTTGCTTTGACAAATGCATTCAGATATGCTTACATTATTTAAGGAGAAGTTGCACAGAAATGTCTATTCACAATGCTGGTCTTATAATAGCCATGCCCGTTTGCTGCAGATGGATACAATTCTAAGATGTTCTCCTTCCCACCTGATTTTATTTGATGGAAACAATCAAGTTAAGAAATATATTGGCCAGGAAATCAAGTATGGGATGAGGTAGTCTGTCAAATAAACTGGTCATGTAGAAACTACTGTATTTTTTAGAGTATAAGACGTACCTTTCCCCCCCCTAAAAGGGGGTGAAAATTTAGGTGCGTCTTATACACCGAAAGTAGCCCCGCCCACCCACTGGTCCCCACCCTTTGACCTCTGCCTTGCAGCAGTTACCTCCTTGCAAGCAAACAGCAAGAAGAAACAACTCGTTTCAGCTTCAGCACAGCCTAATTAGCACAAGTTGATTGGATCGGCCTCCCAACTCTCAGCTGATTTGCTCTCAGCTGTTTTGCACAGGCTCTGCTGCTTGCTGCAAAGAGGTAAATTGCTGGGAGCAGATTTTTTTTTCCCTTGTGCAAATCAAGCTTTGCTGAAAACGAAAATGAAAGTAAAGCAGGCTGTTTGCTGTTTGTTGCAAGGAGGCAAAATTGCTCAGAGACAGAGGCAGAGGCAGATTTCTTTTTCTTCTTTTCCTCACCAAAAAAGGTAGGTGCGTCTTATACTCAGAAAAATACAGTATATATATATTTAAAAAAGGCATTGCAGCCCATTTAAATTGCTTGACCTGGTTTAGATAAGTATTGTTTCCTTTTTCAAATTTCCATAATGCCAGCAGGATCCCATTTTAGCACAATAGGACTAGCACATCTGAGCTGGAAAAATTAGGCAACCACTACATAGCAATAAAGGTTTTCTGACTTTTTTTTTTTTTTTTTACCTCCCAGGAATTTAGTCCTAATACCAGATTTCCTGATTTGCAGTCTTCTTATAGTTTCCATGGTAATGTTCTTCAAAGAAGAGTCAGCTTCAGCCCCAGAGTATCGAACATATGCTTTGCTTGCATAAGTTCACAGATTCAACCTGTAACAGAATAACAGAGTTAGAAGGAAACCTGGAGGTCGTCTAGTCCAACCTCCTGCACAAACAGGAAACTATACCATTCTGGACAGATGGCTGTCCAATTTCTTCTTAAAAACCTCCAGCAATGGAGCTCAACCAACTTCTGGGTGCAAGTTGTTCCACTGATTAATTGTTCTAACTGTCAGGAAATTTCTTCTTAGTTCCACTGGTTAAACTAAGGAAATTTATCCTTAGTTCTAGGTTTCCTTAATTAGTGTCCATTGCTTCTTATCCTGCCTTCAAGTGCTTTGGCCTCCTCTTATTTGTGGAAGCCGCCCCCCCCCCAGATATTGGAACACAACTATCATGTCACAGCTGGTCCTTCTTTTCAGTAGACTAGACATACCCAATTCCTGCAATTGTTCTTCATGTGTTTTAGCATCCGACCCCCTAATCTTCTTTGTTGCTCTTTTCTGTACTCTTTCCAGGGTCTCAATCAGTGGTGGGTTTCAAATATTTTTATTA
This sequence comes from Pituophis catenifer annectens, assembly GCF_029215685.1. Classification (NCBI taxonomy): domain Eukaryota; kingdom Metazoa; phylum Chordata; class Lepidosauria; order Squamata; family Colubridae; genus Pituophis; species Pituophis catenifer. Next base: position 12,312,487 of record NW_027256893.1, on the reverse strand, counting down.
CCGGATCTGTGGGTGTGGCTTGGTGGGCATGGCTTGGTGGGCGTGGCAGGGGAACGATACTGTAAAATCTCCATTTCCACCCTACTCCAGGGGAAGGATACTGTAAAATCTCCAGTCCCTCCCCACTCCAGGGAACGGTTACTGCAAAATCCCCATTTCCTCCCAATCATCTGGGACTTGGGAGGCAGACAATAGATGGGGGCGGGGCCAGTCAGAATTTTTACTACCGGTTCTACAAACTACTCAAAATGTCTTCTACCGGTTCTCCAAAACTGGTCAGAACCTGCTGAAACCCGCCTCAGGTCTCAATATATATTTTTTTTTAAGTTGTGGTGATCAAAATTGGATGCAACAGTCCAAGACTGGTCTTTTCAAGTCATTATAAAGTGGTACTGTGGCAACTCCAGTTTAAAAAAGTTGGGGTTTACTAGAGATGAAAATTATCTTGGATATTATTCTGTTTTAGCTTCCCAAAGTAGGAAATAGTTGGTGGCTTCAAAGCAAACAAGTACAAATATTTACAAACAGATAAAACCCTATTTTAAAAAATGCCATTGTCTCAAGTTCTATTAAAATTTGAATTCTTAAAGAACACCAGTTATTTGGGAAAACACCCTGGTGTTTCAGGGCTGATGTGTGAAAAGCATTTATGGAAATATTTCCTGGCCAAATAAAATTAAATAAGGCTTACAAGAAATGCCTATATTTCCATCAGTGTTCACCAGCAGAAAGACAAATGTTTTACTGCTGTGTTTGATCTTCACTGTCTGAAGCAGGTTTATGAGATAACATAGTGTGGTACCTTTCATCTGCCTTGTTTCCAGAAAGGAAATGACAGATTAAAAAAAACCCAGCAATTCTCCAACTTAACTCTCTTTCTTTCTTCCCTTGTCCCCCAAGTGGGCTATGCCTTTGGTAAGGGGCACTATCATATTAGTCTTATAAAGACTTTTGAGAAAATGATAAAAGTATACAATGTCAGAAAATAAATAATAAATAAACCCAAGGTGTTTTCAAGACAGTTCTCAAGACTTAGATGAACAGGAGGCAAGATTTCATTTGATAGCCGCTTTTAGTCTTCGTAAGGAATTTTAACCTACTTGTAAAGTAGTGTATTGATATTTTTACAACAAACCTTAAGTGAAAAGCTCTTGAGAAAAAAACTTAGCAAAACAACTACTGATCAGAGTTCTTCCAGAAACATTTAACAGAATGCCAAATAACAGATACTTCAGCATTTTGAATGACTTTCAGATGCTGTAAAAATAAATATACATATACTGTAGACAGTGGTGGGATTCACCACTTGAGGGCAAGACAAGAAGCAATGGGTAGAAACTAATCAAGGAGAGAAGCAACTTAGAACTAAGGAGAAATTTCCTGACAGTTAGAATAATTAATCGGTAGAACAACTTGCCCCCAGAAGTTATGAATGCTCCAACACTGGAAATTTTTAAGAAGATGTTGGATAACCATTTGTCTGAAGTGGTGTAGGGTTTCCTGCCTAAGCAGGGGGTTGGACTAGAAGACCTCCAAGGTCCCTTCCAACTCTGTTATTCTATTCTATTCTATTCTATTCTATTCTATTCTATTCTATTCTATTCTATTCTATTCTAGTCTAGTCTAGTCTAGTCTAGTCTAGTCTAGTCTAGTCTATTTTTTCTAATCATGAAGAAGGCTATGTTTGAATTATACTTTACCTCAGTAGGTTCCTGTATTTTGCTGTACTGTGGGGTCCTTGGTGTTCTCTGAGCTTGGTTGTTTACTTTTTGCAAGAAAAAGAAACTCTTTTCGACAGTTCCACCATAATCTATAATTTTTTTTCTATTGGTTTTGCTGAACTACTACGCATCCTGGATTTCATCTTTAGTTCTGTTTTCACCCTTGGTTTTCATCTCAGAAACAATTCCCTGTACTCATTCTTGATATTTTGTTATATTAGATCCCTAGTGCTAGTTCTTTTTATCTACAGACAATGTTTTCTAACTTTCAGACTATATTGACTGAGGATGATATGACATGAATCTCATAAAACAGGGTCTCCAATTTTATGCCGTAACAAATATATTCATCTCCAAGACACTAGAAGGCCAATTTCTCCTTCTATTACATTTTAAACATTCACATTAAATGTATTATTTTTATATTACATAGTTACACATCTGATTTATTTCTCTCGTCTAGTGGCGATCTCTTGAACTCATTTTTTTAAAAAATAAAAACCTGCTTGATGTTAAAATTTATTAATCTGCTGTTTTGCTTCGACATGGTTCATTTAGCTAAAGATACGAGTTTGTAGTTACTGTTTATTGATTCTTGCTTATCTGAAGTGAGATCTTCAGCAAAAGAAACATTTTATTTTTAAAGTCATTTCAGAGGACATTGACAGGTTAGCATTATTTATGAGGCAAAATCACTGTGTTAATTGACTCCATATTTAGATATTATATATGCAGTTCTAACCTGTTCCACATCAACAAATATGACACATTGAACACCACATTCTCTGCTAAAATGAGGAGGAGGAGGAGGAGGAGGAGGAGGAGGAGGAGGAGGAGGAGGAGGAGGAGGAGGAGGAGGAGGAGGAAGAAGAAGAAGAAGAAGAAGAAGAAGAAGAAGAAGAAGAAGAAGAAGAAGAAGAAGAAGAAGAAGAAGAAGAAGAAGAAGAAGAAGAAGAAGAAGAAGAGAGTTTGTCTTATTAGGAACTGTAAATTGCCATAAACTGATTTGACCTCAAGTAGAGAATGAACATTATTACCTTCTCAATTCTAAAGTAGAATTGCACTCTGGTCATAAAAATCTGAGCATTACTTTTTCACATTTTTAATTTGTATACTAAATGCGTTTTTTAAAATTATTATTTATTTAAAATAACATAGGGAGATAAAACCTATTAAAGAAAGCTAAGAAATCTGGAAATAGCTATCAGTAAAGTTTTATACAGAACAATGATTGGACTTCTTGAAATCTACCTAATCAACAGTGAACAGTGAACAGAAAATTAAAATTTGCTTTTCTCAGTTTTTAGAATGTTTTATGTCCGACCTCTCCCCCAGGATCTCAAAATCCTCACACTGTCCTCCAGCTTTCTTTTTCCACATTAAGCTGCATTGGAGTAAGAGAAAAAGACACACAATGAGATTGAATGGCTGACAGTGAATCTCCCCAGTTCCAAAACAAGAAAGAAAGAAAGAAAGAAAGAAAGAAAGAAAGAAAGAAAGAAAGAAAGAAAGAAAGAAAGAAAGAAAGAAAGAAAATATATATAGACACACACACATAAGACACACACACACATACTATAGATAGATAGATATAGATAGATAGATAGATATAGATGATATAGATATAGATATTTATTCATTCATTCATTCATTCATTCATTCATTCATTCATTTATTCATTCTTAAACATTATTAGGATCCAAGTCAATGATGGGTTGTTCCCGGTTTGGTCCAGTTCTATATATCTGGTAGTAAAACCAGCGGGAGGCTCCACCCACCTGCCACGACATCATCATGGGTGATCTCCACATGTGTAGAAGCTTCTGCGCATGCTCACACAGTCCCGTTGTGAACCGGTAATAAAAGTAAGTAGAACCCATTGACGTTTACATATATTAATTTCAAGTCATTCATCTCTATACCCTTGTCTGGTTATTGGTTTTTGTTTGTTCGTACGGCCCTTACTGGTCTTACTTTTTTCCCTTTGGCTTCTTCTTCTGTCCTCTCTTCTTCAGTTGCTTCGTTCGTGTTCTATTGGTGTAAGGCTTCCTCCTCCACTGCTGCTGTCGCTAATTCTTCCTTGCTACCCTGCTCTTCTTCCACACCCCTCAACTGGTCAAGGAAATCTTGTGCTGTGCTCAAGCTCTCTATTTTAATTTTTCTTCCTTGCCAGGTTATTAGCATCCCTTCTGGGAGAAGCCACCTGAATAGTATCTTTCTTTTATTCAACTGTATGGCTAAAAATCTATATCCCTTTCTCATCTCCCAAACTCTTCTTGGTATCTGTTTTAGGATTATTATTTCTTTTCCTCGATATGTTATCTGTTCCTCTCTTGTCATGTTCTATAGAATGTCTTTTACTTTTTTTCTTGCGAAGCGGACATGTACTTCCCTAGGAAGCTTGTTCCTTCTTGCATAGTTTGTCTGGACCCTATATACGTCGTCCAGCTCTCTAATTATCGCCTGTTTATCTTGCTGAAGTACATCTGCTATCAACTCCGCCATCTTCTCGCCTAGGTCTTCCTATATATGGGATATAAAACTTATAAATAACTATTATTAACAAATGAAGACAAATATGCCAGCCCCCCCCCAATATCATGCACATTCCATAGATACTTTTTGTACATTCAATCACACTTCAATTACATAGATATTCCCTTCATACCTATTCAAATCCAATTTATTCCTATCTAATATTTCTTCATTTAATTTAATTTTATTTATTTTTCTCCCTTTCCTTCACTCTGTTCCTAATTCTCTATCCCAACATTCCTCTTTTTCTCTAGCCATTTATAAAATGTATAGTGCTTTACAGCCCTCTCTAAGCAGTTTACAAAGTTAGCATATAGCATATTGCATATTAGCATATTGCATTAGCATTAGCATATTGCCCCCAACAATTTATATTGCCCCCAACAATTTATATATGTATATTTTAACTGTATTTGAATATTTGTATTTGATGTTTTTACTTGACTGTTCACCGCCCTGAGTCCTCAGGGAGAAGGGCGGTATACAAATTCAAAATAAAATAAATAAAAATAAAAATAAAATAAAAACAATCTGGGTCCTCATTTTACCCACCTCGGAAGGATGGAAGGCTGAGTCAACCTTGAGCCAGTGAGATTTGATCTGCTGATCTGCTGAACTAGCAGTCAGCTGAAGTAGCTTGCAGTACTGCACTCTAACCACTGTGCCACCTCGGCTCTATTCCAGGTTACATAGAATAATTAACATAGAAATAATTAACAAAATATTGATCTGTGCAGAAATGGACAGGTTAACAATGGAGCTCAAAGATAAAGCTGAATCGGAAATCACGTCCCATATTTAACCCTCTGTGCATGCACAGAAGGTCCTGTGAATGCACAGAGGTGTCGCACACATGGTAGCAAACTGGTAGCGAAGGTAAGTAAATTTCACCCCTGTTTAGGAGGTGAAGACTTGACAGCACAAGGAAACAACAGCCAACGACTTAATAGCCAGCCATCAACATCCCAATGAACATCTAAAAAGCCACACACAACAGCCAACATATAAATACCACACACAGAATAGCCCCAAGCACATACTCTGCTAGAGAGAAGTTCCCTGAGGTTGGGCTCCAGTGTGAGTCCGAAAACTCAAAAGACTAAACTTCTCATCCTGGTGACTGACCCAGATTGGATCCCGCATAACTATTATCTTTAAAGGAATCCTTGTCCAAGATAATCTCAAGTATTTGTCTCTCATTGCCACTGCTACCAATTTATTTGTTTATACATTCAGGTCCAATCTACTTACCATCCAAATATCTAGAGAATGCTGCACATCAGAATAAATTTTCCCCCTTTCCTGTCTATGGGACATTCCTTCTTTCCTTTGCAATCCCTAATATTCGTAAGAACCGTGACAGATGATAAGCCCCTAAAATATTCATTACTATATTTTTAATTGTAGTAATCAAAAGTCACAATTTTTAACATGTTTCCCAGCAGGCTAAAAAGTCTGGTTCAGCTAACTCTGAAGCCATCCAAATTAAGTAGATTGTGGGAGAGTTTTGTGCCTTTGCTGTCTTTAGCATTTGAAAGCAGCTTCTCATGAAAGTCAGGCTGCTTAAAATTCAAGCACTCTGCAACTAAGAAACTCCAAAAAGAGGTAATGAACCATAAATTATTGCCGTTAGATATTTAATACTCAATCAGTATGTGCTCTCTCATGCATATCCCACTGGCATTGCATTCAGTCTGACAATGTGGTATTGGTTCAATTACTTTGCTCATTTACAATAAAAGATTAATGAAAAAAAGGTATATTTTAGTTCACAGAGATTAATTGCATTCCTTCCTTTCCCTAGACTAGAAATATTCAACCCATAATCCTGATAGCTTTTTCATCAACAAGTACATGGCAAATTAATAGACTTTCGACTGCTGGGATTCTCGGTGCCTTTGGCAAAAGCGTCCAGGGGAAAAGAAAAAAAAAAAGCTGAATTGAAAGGTTGGGCTTTTCTAGTAAGTAGGCATTCATTTGGTGTTCTTCTCTTTTTAATCCATTCTGATGGCCTTCTGAATTATCCTGAATACAAAGGAAGGAAGGAAGGAAGGAAGGAAGGAAGGAAGGAAGGAAGGAAGGAAGGAAGGGGGAGGACACTGAAACTGCTATAGCCCTGATCACATGTGTTCATTACTACAATCAGAACAATGGGTTATTGCCGGAGAAGAGATTGTATGAATACACTCACGTATACATGTTTAGAAGATGGATAAAGTACAAATTATTGCTGGGTAAACTCCTCCACTTGTCCACGCCGTGTCTAAAATTTTCTAGTAAGTCATATTTCAGCCTGATAGGGAATTAGTCAGTATTCTTTTTTTTCTCTTTTTAAAAAAAGTTTTTATTTTTATTTCTCATAAACATATTTACATGTACAGTCATTTAAAATATCCACCATTTTTCATTCATCTTATCTTTTAACTTTCATTTTTAATTTTTACTTATTCGGGGCTGTTCTTTTACCATTTACCCTTCTTTATTTTGCCCCAAACCTTTTTTCTTCTCTCCTTCTCTTCCTCCCTCTATCTCCTCCTACTTTCTTCATTCTTCCTCTCCTTCCTACTTCCCCTTCCCTTCTCCCACTTCTCTCTTCTTCCCCCCTTCTAACCTTCTTGCCTACTCCTCTTTCCCCTCCCTTTTCTTCCTCTTCTCTCCCTCTCCCTCTCCTTTCTTTTTAAAAGCCTCCTTGCTTTTAAAAGCCTCTGACGGTCCCAGATGAGTTGCCTGATCGTCAGAGGCTTTTAAAAGCATTTTTTTCTGCAACCTCTTAAGGTTGTAGAAAAAATGCTTTTAAAAGTAAAAAAAAAAAAAAAAAAGGTGGCCATGCCCATTCAGTCACATTAACCACCCTCAGAAGCCACGTCCACAGAACCGGTAGCAACAAATTTTACATTTCACCACTGGGTCAACCCAAATGAATTGTTTTCTTTTTCTTTGTTATTTTAATGAGATACACAAACACACATCTTGCATTAACACTTCCATAGCATATAATCCAGATGTTTTACAAACACCAGCAAAACAGTTACCAAGACATTATAAAGCAACACCGTTTAAGCATCCCAAAGCAATTAAGAGAAAGAAAGTAATGCAGTACCATCTATTAAAAATATAAAATCTTTAAAAGGTCAGTTTAAAAAAAAAAAAAGAGAAAACAATTTATGGACCCAATCCTTATTCAGAGCTTTCCCCCAGACTATTATGAATGAAAACTGAAGATAGTTTCCTGCAATGTTGAGATTGCTAATGCAATCTAATAAAGCCATAAATTGGCTTTGCTCAAAGGACAAAGAGAATCCTAAAAACCTGCTGAGCCCTCATCAACGTATCCCACCATATATGTGAAGTAGCTATGGAATTAGATAGCTTCATGACCCTTTCACATCATAACTATACTCATTCCTTTTTTTAGTAACACTTTTATTAAAGTTTCAGAGATTAAAAGAAAAAAATAAAACTAATTGGAAAGCCAAATAAGCATAGAAGAGTAAAGAAAAAGGAGGGTAGAAAGTGCTGAAAAGAAAATGCAAAGAAAAATTGGAAAGGGAAAAATAAAAATGCAGTATAGAAAAAGAAAATGAATGTGTTTGTGTGTATATATACCTATGAATCTTCCCTCATCACATGTACTAACAGTTTCAGTAACTTATCACATTCTCTAAAAATACAATAAATTGTCTCTTTTTCGCATGTCATTTCTTAGCTATAAATAAATTCTTAGAGCCTTGCTGTTCAGTTATTTAATCAGTAAAGGTCATTAAAGGTATTTTTATTTGAACAATATGTGTATATTGTTGATCAAATAAACCAACTTTGTATTATTTTCTTTTGATTTTTAATAATCTAGAAGTTTAATCCCTTTAAATAATATCCCAGACTTGATTTTTCTTTTAATTTGTTCTTCTGGTTATTGATTTCTGCTGCAACACCATCCCCCTACTCCTTCAAGGATGCTCACCTCTTCCTGTCATCACTGGAACTTGTCCCTGACTTCATAATTCTTATTAGGATTAATATGGAGGTTTAATATTTATATTGCCATGCAAACAATGATGGAAGACAGGCTTTATTTAAAGTTGCTAATACTTTAACATAGTACAGGACAGGAAGAAAGAAGGAAGGAAGGAAGGAAGGAAGGAAGACAAATATAGACTAATCTTTTAGCACAAATTATGCTTCTAAATAAAAACATAAGTTATCACAATGATAGAAATGGAACAGACAACTTCATAATGGAAAGAGCAAGTCAACTATGACTTAATTGCCAGAGGAGATAATGCACTTCTATTCTTTGGATATGTTGAAATCCAAAAGGTAGATTATATTAAGGACAAGTTTGCAACAAGTAGAGGTTAGGTCGAATGATTTGTTCCAATTTTATGATTTTATCCAGTTCCTTCAAAATTTGGCAAGCCATCTATGGTATAATTAGACCTTCCCTGCTTATTTTGATGAGTGGGGCCCTAGATTTCTCCCTGAAAATCCTCCCCAAATATCACAGAAGAGATCTCAGTGTCTTAAATCAGACTGAAGGTCATCCTTTGCCTGGTTAAGCCAACAAGATAAGTTATTTTGTATCAGTAGATATAAAAATAAAAGAGTATTTTCTGTAAACTAACATATTATTCTGGCATCGTATAAAATATTTAACTACAAAGTGTTTTATAACTGTATGCCTACATTTCCTTTTCTGAAAATGAACCAAAATCAGTCAATGCAACTTTTAAAGGGAAGAGATGCTGCATACATGAGTTCAGTTCTCACTAATTAAGCAGACTGGGAACTGAGGATTTTTTTAAAGAAAATATATATTTTATTTGAATTATATATGTAAAAATATTTAGACATTTTTGAATAAAATAGTGATCTTACTATGGGCATTTCCTTAAAAGCCATCTGGAATTTCATGCATATTAGCCAAACCTAAATCTTGGCCTCCGCTTAAAAAAGAAAAGAAAAATACGTATATAAACCCTAAATTCCATAACATGAAATGATGTTTCCAGTGAAGTGTTTTAATTGGGTGGCTTTCAGCCAGTCATTCTCTCTCTCACACACAAAGGAAGAAGGCAATATCAAACCACTTCAAAAATCTTGCCAGAAAACTGCAGAGACTTGTCCAGGCAGTTATCATAGTGGCCCATGCTCCTCCACAGCCTCCTCACTGTCCGACTCGGCTGCCAGCTCCGCAGGCTGCTGGTGGACCACAACACTTTACCACAACTCACCATGGCCAACTTTCCATAGGACAACTCATCATGGTTATTTTGCTGTGGGACAACTCACCATGGGACAAGAGTTACAGTAATATCAAAGTGTTCTAATCTAGGCTTCCTGAGGCAGTAAAAAGCACACACTTAGTCCCAAAAACAAATGAATTATGTTCATTCACAGCCCGTAATGAGTCACAAATAGTTTGTAAAGAGACCAACAGCCATATACCACAGTCCTTCAGGATAAGTCTGATAAGCACCCTTCTTTATCTCCCTTGACACGCTGCCAAAGACCTAATTGGTAATTGGCTTTGCAAGGCCACACGGAGCACAGAGTCAAAAACGGAGCTTCAGAATTTAAACCGAACAGAACGAACAAAGTTGCTTCCTGCAAAGGCTCACATGCCTTTGCTCCTCCTTCATCTCCAAACCCTACTCCCGAGTTGTCCCTTTTGTCTTAACTGTTCTTGCCTTTTGGAAGCTCTGTGCATGCATGCACTGGGAACAGGATCCCCCTGTTCCTCTGCCTCGCTGATGTCCAACTCTGGAGGCTCCGGAGGCAGCACATAACTCCCAGATGGCCCTGGCCTCTGATGCAGAGCCCTCGTCCGAGCCTTCCCCAGACTCTAGGACTGGCCCATGTTCCTCCCCAACCTCCTTATTGTCTGAATCTGCTGCCAGCTCCGCAGGCCACCGGCAGACCACAACATAAAGAAACAGTGAGATAGTATCATAAAAGAAAGGATGCAAAAGGAAGGGCAAAATGAAATGTGAATGACAAAAATGAAAATAATTTCTAAATTATTTTAAGTAATAAAATTGAATGGTTGAATTGTCCCATGACAAGTTATCCCATAGCGAGTTGGTTGAGGGAAGTTGGCCATGGCAGGTTGGCTGCAGCAAGTTGTTCCATTCTGGTTACTAGAGGTTAACATTGACCCAAGGGCATGCACACACACACACACACACACACACACACACAGAGAGAGAGAGAGAGAGAGAGAGAGAGAGAGAGAGAGAGAGGAAGGGAGGGAGGGAGGGAGAGGGAGAAAGATAATGTTTAGAATATTGCTCAAGAAACTTTGCAGAAGGGAAAATTGAGATGGAATTCAGGAGTTAGACTCACACTTAGACATAGAATAACTTTCTTGTCACTCTGAATGTACGCTCATTGGTATACATTAAAATGAAATTTTGTTGCATACAAATCTCAAAAGGTCTCCACTTCCAAAATATACTACATAAACATGACAAAATAAATAAATACAAAATTTTAAATATGCCCACATATATTATACGACACAGAGAAACAACACAGTCTAGTTCGGATGTATACATGTACATGGCGAGAGAAACGAATCCTGTAAGTTTACCAGGTGGATGGCATAGGGAACAAAACTATTACAGAATCTAATAGTCCTGCTATAAATACTTCGAAACCTCCTCCCAGAGAGCAGCAACAGAAACAGACTGTAAAGTGGGTATCTGGGGTCTCTAACAATGTTTTGAGCTCTAAGCACATAAGCCTGAATAACAGGAAGTGAGCTTCCTATAATCTTCTCCGCTGTTCTTACCACTCTCTGAATGGACTTTCTATCTGAGGCACTGCTACCACTAAACCAAACAGAGATGCAGTGTGTTAAACCGCTCCCAATCGTGCCTCTGTTAAAAGTGGCCAGGACAGAAGGAAAATTGCTGCCAAGATGATGAACAGGAAACACTGATAACGGTGAAATCACTAATGAAATTGACATAGAAGATCAATGCAGTGGTTAAAGTCTTAGTTTAAGATGACATTAAGATTAACATTCATATCTAACCTAGCACAGAACCTAAGTAGATGACATTTTGTTATTCATCTGGGGTATTTACTAAAAGGAAAAAGGCAGGATATCTCAAATATATTAAATCTATTTTATAGGTATTTATGGAGATGATAATAGTGGAAAAGGGAGAATTATAAATACCACCTTGAATTCACAGAACCAAAGAATTATATACTTAAATGATAAGGTTATATCAGTATGCAGTACTAAGCTATAGTCCAAGGAGATGCTAGCTGGATTTACAGACCACAGTAAATCTGGATTAACAATGTATAATTGTTGGGTTCATATAACATGTTCTGTTCAAACTCATAAAGCATATTATGATTTAATGTGGTGGTTTGGCTCCTACAACATGCTGATTCACAAATTACTAACCCCACATTAATCTAGTCTAACGTGCTATGCAAAACTAATTACCAAGATAAAGGTTGAATATGATTCACCACCAGCCAGAATAGTACTTTTCTAGCAGAAACTGGGTTCACTCTGTAATTAATCCATTGTTTCTTTAACTTTGGGTTGCAGGAAAAAAAGACCAGCTGGTATTTTAAACAAGCCATGGTTTACCTACTAAAATTTCATTCTGGCTCAACAAAATATGTAAAACAGCTCCAAGATTTTGATGAAGAAATGTTTTATTCTAAAAATAAAATAAAATAAAATAAAATAAAATAATAAAATAAAATAAAATAAAATAAAATAAAATAAAAAACCTAGGAGTACTTATCTCAAATGATCTAAGCCCCAGAGCTCACTGTAACAGCAATGCCAAAAAGGCCTTAAGAGTTGTTAACCTTTTTTTTTTTTTTAATTTGATTTATATGCCGCCCTTCTCTGGAGACTCAGGGTGGCTTACAATGTGCTCAGCAATAGCCTTCATCCTTTTGTATATTTTATACAAAGTCAGCTTATTGCCCCCACAAACTGGGTCCTCATTTCACCTACCTTAGAAAGGATGGAAGGCTGAGTCAACCTTGAGCCTTGGCGAGATTCGAACCCTGCGGTAATTGCAGGCAGCTGGTCTTAATAAGCTTAATAACAGGGTGTCTTAAACCCCTGTACTACCAAGCTTTTGTGAAGCTTTTGTGAGGCACGTCAGTGGCTGAAGCCATGGACAGCTCCCTTTAAAAGAGGCTGCCGCGGCTTGCATTATATTGCTGTACTGGAGCTGAATAAACTGATGTAGCTGCATATGTGTCCTGTGTCTTGTCTGCGCCCACTATTCAAAGAAACAGTTTATGTCCAGGATGTGAGGGGTCTGTAAATATTTTCACAGCCCTCTTTTTGACTCGTGCAGTATACAGGTCCTCAATGGAAGGCAGGACAAAACAAGTTGTTCATGGTTAGATGCATGGGGGCTGCAAGGAAAATCAGAATATATATTTAATGTGTAAGCTTTAAAAGAATGAAGAAGAGATAGGTCACTTTAATTGTGCTGTTGATCTTTCTTGGAGATCAAAGCACTGAATGAACTTATTATTAAAAGGTCTACCAGGACCTGGTCCTAAACTACAATTTAAATAATATCCATCAAATACTTATTGGCAAATGCATTTACTCAATTAAAATTCTTCAGATAAGGAAACACTTTAAAATGTTTGCTTAAAATAACTTGAGATGCAGCCTTAGAGAGCGAAGGTGGGTGGTAAAAGATGAGACGATAAAAAACTTTTATTTTCAGCAGTCCCGATAATGTTCGTTCTTTATTTGCCTGATATCCCCACCTTTCTTCTCTATTTGAACACCCAAGGCAGCTAAACAATAAGATGTAAAAGATGAAAAGTGGAGGGTGGGGGAATCAAATATATAAATTAAAACAGTGGAAAGTTTAATTAAAAATTAAAGGATCTGAGCAACATCACAAAGGATAATATCATTAAGGAACTTTATTGGTAGCATTAAAACACATTGAATTTCAATACAGGGTTGGAGATAAGGAACAGAAATGAATGGATATTGGTTTTAGCTGCTTCAAATGCTTTGGAACAGGCATGCTTTCATTTTAGCTCAGAGTGATGAAATCTAACAAACTGTGCCATAAAGCAAGCCTTAAATTGCTGAAAGATGTGACCCCAAGCATTATAAATGGATAAAACTATTTATAACAAAATAGTTCAAGTAGCAGATCAAATATTTGATGATAATCCTAACAACCCTAATACCAATTCTATGTTTAAAAGCTTTGAGCTGTGCTTTGTCTTCTCTTTCTACTATTCCTTCTACCTGATCTGTTTTTCTTGTATGTCCTTCTATTCCCAAGATTGGAACTATCTCATATTTCATATTTGTAAGCTGTCCTAGGATGTTTTCCAGCAAACTCAAGCATAAAAATGCTGATAGATAGGTAGACAGATACTGGAGATAGACAGACAAACAAAAACTAGAATAGAATAACAGAGTTGGAAGGGACCTTGGAGGTCTTCTAGTCCAACCCCCTGCCCAGGCAGGAAACCCTACACCACTTCAGACAAATGGTTATCCATCATCTTCTTAAAAATTTCCAGTGTTGGAGCATTCACAACTTCTGCAGGCAAATTGTTCCACTTATTATTGTTCTAACTGTCAGGAAATTTCTTTTTAGTTCTAAGTTGCTTCTCTCCTTGATTAGTTTCCACCCATTGCTTCTTGTCCTGCCCTCAGGTGCTTTGGAGAATAGTTTGACTCCCTCTTCTTTGTGGCAGCCCCAGAGATGTTGGAACATTGCTATCATGTCTCCCCTAGTCCTTTTCTTCATTAAACTAGACATACCCAGTTCCTGCTACTGTTCTTCATATGTTTTAGCCTCCAGTCCCCTAATCATCTTTGTTGCTCTTCTCTGCACTCTTTCTGGAGTCTCCACATCTTTTTTTACATCGTAGCGACCAAAACTGAATGCACTAGTAAGTGTGGCCTTACCAAGGCATTATAAAGTGGTATTAACAGTTCACGTGATCTTGATTCTATCCCTCTGTTTATGCAGCCCAGAACAGATGATGGAAGTATGTATATGTGTGTGAGAGAGAGAAGAGATAATACATATATATATATTTTTTAAAGAAAAAACTTAGGTTACAAATCTAAGATGTACTATAAATAACATAAAAATAAGTCTAAAACATTAAAATCAAATGTCCTTGCTCCAAGAAAATCTCCAAACCACACTAAAATGACTTTTTTTTTGTTACACTTAGCCAATTATGCTTTCATCAATTTCCTTTTCAAAATTTAAAATTACTGGGATTAAACTCTTCCTTGACATGACCTTTTGAAAATCTCAATTAATGAGCCTTTTCTTCCCCCATTTCGTTCCTGAACTCTTTCAAACCAAAGAGAATTGTACTTCTAAAAAGCCTATTCTCGCAGCAGTAAAACACTCGCTTCTTCTGTAGCCGTATGCGATCTACAAAGATATTAGATTATCTATTTTGTACAACATGAAGATTGGAAGACAAAGACTTTCTGGGTCATTCAGTAATGTACCATTATTCAAGTTAAGATACCTTAACTAGAAAAAGGGTGGCTTAGGGTGAGCTACATTTCACTTTGAACACTCAATAAGCAACAGGGTAATCTATTAACAAATAAAATAAAACATAAAATAAATAGCTAGAGATGAAGGAAGTTCAATGAACCGTAATGAAATCTAATTTCCAATTTCCAACCAAATCTTCAGGTTGTGGGTTTTTAGGGATGAAGCTCCCCACCAAAAGTAACACACAAACACACACACACATACACACATATATGTGACGTGGTGGCTCAGTAGTTAAGACTCTGAGCTTGTCGATCGAAAGGTTGGCAGTTCAGCGGTTCGAATCCCTAGTGCCGCGTAACGGAAAGAGCTAGCAGTTCGAAAGCATGTAAAAAATGCAAAGTAGAAAAATAGGGACCACCTTTGGTGGGAAGGTAAGAGCATTCCATGCGCCTTTGGCGTTTAGTCATGCTGGCCACATGACCACGGAGACGTCATCGGACAGTGCTGGTTCTTCGGCTTTGAAATGGAGATAAGCACCGCCCCCTAGAGTTGGGAACAACTAGCACATATGTGCAAAGGGAACCTTTACCTTTACACACACACACACACACACAAACACACACACACACACACACAAAGTTTATTGTCATTGTACATATATACACAGTATATCCATACAACGAAATTTACATAACACCCAGAGACCAAGCCCAATATATATATGTGAGAACATCAATTTAAAACTTCTTAAATGTGGTCTGCACCCACGTAATGTCTGGAATCTGAATCATGTAAAGGCTATGGAAGAGTTATTATGTCACATACACAAATGTTGGAAATGACCTATGCAGCCTAGCACCACTTATATATTCATTTCATTTTAATTTTAATGCCTCAAGAGAGCTGCAGTCAAACAGAATATATTAATTACAAGGCAATTTATATCTTCTATTTTCTAACATGACAGAGTCTTCAAATGTCTATTAACACTCTCTTAAACTGTGAATGATACATAACTATGTCTTTTAATATAAGCTGAGGGTGGGAGCAGAACAAACTTTGCTTTTTAAAATTAAATAAAAAAATTGAGCACTGTTCAATACAATCATACTTCACCATTTCATATTTTAAAATGTATTATTCCTCTTCCCTCAAACCTTTAAATTTGAGGGAGTCTTCCCCCCCCCCTCCATGGCAACAACCCTTGTGTTAAACATAGGTTAAACTCACGGTAAATTTAGTAGGGACGCAGTGGCTAAGACGCTGAGCTTGTCGATCGAAAGGTCAGCAGTTCAGCGGTTCGAATCCCGAGTGCTGCGTAACGCGGTGAGCTCCTGTTACTTGTCCCAGCTTCTGCCAACCTAGCAGTTCGAAAGCACTAAAAAATGCAAGTAGAAAAATAGGGACCACTTTTGGTGGGAAGGTAACAGCATTCCGTGCGCCTTTGGCGTTTAGTCATGCCGGCCACATGACCACGGAGACGTCTTCGGACAGCGCTGGCTCTTCGGCTTTGAAACAGAGATGAGCACCGCCCCCTAGAGTCGGGAATGACTAGCACATATGTGCAAGGGGAACCTTTACCTTTACCTTAAGTTTAGTAGATGAATAGAAATTTAACTGTCCTACCTAAAAGTCTCTTTTAAGAGGAAACTCTTGGTATCTTCTAAGCTCCCTGATCAATTGTAATGTATTTATTTGTTTCTTTGTTTTAAATAGCAAGGTAGCATGTTGTATAGCAAAATGCTGGCGTTCCAAATTATATTTACTTTCAAAACTACATCTGGCTTCACAGACTTTTGTTTAAAAAAAAACAGAGGCAAAGGGGGCCTGCAGTTTAGTACTATGAGCAAAAGCTGCCAAGAAAAAAAAAAACTGGGGATAGCATTAAGCAGTTTGTTTAAATAAATATTCTGTTGAGAGACAGTTCACTTTGTGCCATTTTGTGACAGTAACCAATATTTAAAGATCCAAATATGCACCAAATAGCTTCCCCCGCCCCAAATCTCAGTCTTTCGTTTCCTTTTCTTCTAGAAATTGGAATTGGTTTTAGGCATTTTAAGCAGTTGTGGCAGTGGTGACATCTATTTTTTTTTACTACCAGTTCTGTGGGCATGACTTGGTGAGTGTGGTGTGACTTGGTGGGTGTGGCTTGGTGGGCATGGCAGGGGAAGGATACTGTAAAAACTCCATTCCCTCCCCACTCTTGGGGAAAGGATACTGCAAAATCTCCATTCCCTCCCCACTCTTGGGGAAAGGATACTGCAAAATCTCCATTCCCACCCCACTCTTGGGGGAAGGATACTGCAAAATCTCCATTCCCTCCCCACTCTGGGGCCAACCAGAGGTGGCATTTGCCAGTTCTCCAAACTACTCAAAATTTCCACTACCGGTCCTCCAGAATCTGTCAGAACCTGCTGGATTTCACTCCCTGACTGGTGGGTTGTCCACGGTTCGGACCAGTTCGCAAGAACTGGTTGTAAAACTGGAGGGAGGTTCCACCCACTGACCCAGACATCATCAGGAAGCTTCTGCGCATGTGCAGAAGTGTGCGCGGCCCCATTGTGAACCGGTAGTAAAGGTAAGTAGAACCCACCCCTGATTTTAAGCAGTAATTGAAAAAAGAAAAAGAAAAATAAGTAATTGCTGAGCTATCACACCACTGTGAGACAAGGATCCAGGGAAAATCTTGTTCTTGAAATTTCAGGTGAAATACAGAAACAATATTTGCTAGCAATTCCCAAAAGCCAGTTCTTGAAACTTGAATAGAGCAAAGCTATCCTTGTTAAGCTAATGAACATTATTGAGCAACCTGCCATATTTATATCAAAATGAGACTTGTGTCTATGTGAATGCAGCCATACTTGAGTTTCTCTTCTTCTGGGGTTTTTTCTTGCTTGCTGCATTGTCTAATCAGAGGATGGGGGGAAGTGGAACATAAATAACAAATTCTGGACATGTGTCAGGCTCCAAGAACCAAGAAAGATATGTAGAGTTACATCTGACCAGTTTCCTTCATTGTTCCTCTCCTATAAACAGAAATCTTGCCAAAGTAAAGCAACTACTTGGATCATTAAAGACATACTCTGAGAATTGCTAGGGAAGAGATGTCTTAACTCTCTTTCTTCCAGCCAAATTATCTAAACTTTCCTGTCTCTTTGCCCTCTGGAATGCAGCTCTTGTCTCCTGGGAATCCAGCCTATTTTCCACCACAGTTGCCGATCTAGAAAAATGTGTGCAGAAAAATTGCAATTGTGATTGGGAAGAAAAAAGAAGAATAAGAAATTTGATATAGACAACCGTTAGAATGAATTTATTACCTGGCATGAAGGAAAGAGTTGAAAGAAAGAACCAACTAAGATGGTTTATGTACAATTTTTATAATATTTATGTGAACAGTGATAGAGAACTATATATTCTCTTGCCTTTGCTGGAAGACGTATGGTAGAAGAGCCCAGCAGCTGGTTGAGACACTTAGTCCCTTTGTGTATTATTTTGCCTACAGTTTAGTTATGCTTGACTGTTAAATCATCACAGTCCTACTCTCTTCCTAACAAAAGCACAAATTCTGTGGTATATAAACCACAGTAGTAAAAGTCACTTTTTGCTTCTCTGATTTGGCTAGATCCTTCAGAGGTTTACCCAACTGGATCAAATACTGTATTTTTCTGAGTATAAGACACACCTTTTTCCCCCCAAAAGAGAGTGAAAATCTGGGTGTGTCTTATACTTCGAATGTAGCCCCACCCAGCTTCTCAAACAGAGGTTTCAAAGGCTGAAAAAAGCATCAGAAATGAAGCTTCACAAAAGAAGCCCCCAAGCAGAGCTTCAGAAAAGCCCCCAAACAGAGCTTCAGAAAAGTAGCCTCCAAACAGACCTTCAGAGGCTTTTATTCTGAAGCTCTGTTTCAGAGGCTTTCAGAGGCAGGAAAAGGTTTTTTTCTGAAATGGAGTTTCAGAAGTTTCAGAGGCAGAAAAAAAAAGCGAAAAAGAACCAAGGCACAGAGCTCACAACCAAGGAACCTGTTGCTAAAATTCACCTCTGGGAACAGCTTATTGGGGGTATTCCTGGAGGCTGATCCCCCTGCCAATCAGTTTTTTTCTTATTTTCCTCCCAAAAAACTGGTGTGTCTTATATTCTGAAAAATATGGTATGACAGGACAGCCAAAAAACCTCATTCCTAACTGTCTTTTGAGAGAGACAGCTGCTCATAATGATATATGTAGCTATTCCCTACAAGTGACCAGTGTGGTGAAAACTCAAGATACCTACTCTTCTCCTATCGAAGGTCAATTGGGAGCTGCAAAGTTACAGGACTCCAGATCAGCCTAACAAACTGTTGGAAGAAATGTCCATCTGGGTTCAGTTCCAAATGGGAAGAAAGACACTGGAAACATGGAGACTGCTTGGAAAGATGGTTTAATGGTGGATAGGACCACATCGTTTTTTTGGGTCCTGGGCAAAATGAAGCACGTGGGTGAGAGAGAGAAAGAGAGAGATTTATATCCTCTGTTGGGCTTTGAATTTGAGTTTGTATTCTGATTGGTTGTCAGACTCCCAGGGGGTGGGGGTCTTAGCTAACTTTGTAGGCTGTTTGTGTCCCAGGCTTGGTTGAGCCTTCCTGGGTGATGTAATCTTCCCAGGTGCCATGTGGTAAAATGGGTAAAGGGCTAATCCTATTATGTCCTGAGGGCCGTGTCTTAATCCCATCTCCCTGAGCTGAAGGGGGGCGGGGTTTGCAGGAAGCTGCAGGGAGCTGCTTTGTCTTTAAAACATGTTTCTCCTTTTCTCATCCAGGGAAACATAATATTCTGCCTTTTTAATATCTACCAAAAGATTTCATTCTTCTAGGAGAGGGGTGGGTGCTAACTTCCTTCAAAACAATCTTGCAAAAGATTAATGGGAACGTTTCATAATATCAGAGAAAGTACCTGGTTTTTTTTTGTTTCCTTGAAATACTGTATGACCATGTGCCTATACAGTATACATGTTGCCCTGTTCTATTTCCCACCAGTTTAAAAATAGCCTGTTCACTCCACTTCAGGTGAGAATTAAACATAGTCAATTCATTATATAATTGAAGCTCTGAATTGATCTCATTTGCTGAAGGGAAGCAAATTTCGCACGTGGATAAACCCTATAAATTGTTGGAGTTTTAATCAAATCGTCTTTAAATAAGCTCTCCACATTTTAAGCTTTGCACAATCCCAGTAAATATGAAGACGACAAACTTTACTCTGCATAAATATAGCTTTATTAAGCACCAATGTAGTCTAGCCACACTCCTGCAAGTTATTAACTTCTTTAAGTATTTCTCTAGTCCAGTGTTTCTCAATCTTTGGCAACTTTAAGATGTGTGGACCAGGTGTGGGTTCTACTTACCTTTACTACCGGTTCGCAATGGGATCGCATGTGTGTGATCGCTTAGCTCGCGCGCACGCCTTGCTTTTGTGCATGCGCAGATTGCCGATGATGACATCCGAGGCAGTGGGTGGGGCCTCCCGCCGGTTTTACTATCGGTTCTTGCGAACCGGTCCAAACTGGGGGCAACCCACCACTGGTGTGAACTACAACTTCCAGAATCCCCTAGCCAGCCCTAAAGTTGCAACATCTGAGATACACTTTTCTTTCCTATAGTAATGAGCATTTCGTTAAGGGTATCCAGAGGCGGGTTTCACATAATTTTACCACCGGTTCGCCGTGTACCAAAAATGTGAGTGTGAGCGCCTTCTGCACATGCGTGCGGCCTTCCACGCATGTACTTTGCTTACACGCACGCTTGCACGCTTTCACTTTGCACGCATGCGCGTGGCTTAGAAAACATCTAAATAGCAGGCCCACCTGCAGATCGTCTCTACCGGTTCGCCTGAACCATTCTGAACCGGCTAAATACCACCACGGAGAGTGTGGAACTATGTACTGCATTGTTTCAAACAACCAGCCTAACTTCCTTTTAATTGTTAATTTTAAATTTGTTTTAAAACAATAGGGGTGTTTTAATTTGTTTGGGCCAAATTATTTAATGTGTTTTTACATTGTTTTTTAAATTCTGTATTATGTGTGTTTTATCTTTTGGCTGTTCACCACCCTGAGTCCTTTGGGAGTAGGGCGGTATATAAATCCAAAAATAAAATAAAAAAATAAAAAACCAGGGTTTGCAATGCATTTCATGTTATTTTTTTGCTAGGATATTTACCATTTCTGTGCATAGCACAGATCTCAATAACACAGGTTTTTTTTTTTCCTTTCCAAACTTTACTGCTCATTCTGCAGCCTCTGAACTCTCCTTCTCTTCTTTTCCTCTGTTATCTGTGTCCTAACATCTCCCACCATAATCATTTCTAAGCTCTGAAGGTCATCATTATGAGTTCAACATCAGAAGAATAAGCCCTGGTCCCTGATCAGAGATATATTCCTACTGTGGACAGGACCACTTCTAACGCAAAACAGAGTCTGGCACAACATATGCAAGCTTCTATCCTGTATTCCCAAGCTCATAAAGATAACTTGCAAGCATGCTAAATGATGTTCAAGAGCTGCAACAGATGTTCACCTTAATGTCACTGTAAAGCTCTGTAATGCCAGCATTTGCCAGTGCCTTGTGCCAAGATTTTATTATCATCTAATGAGACTGGACAAATTAGCCTGAAGAATATTAGAAAGAAATGTTTTGAGATGGAAAGTGAGCAAATGAAAAATGCATTTCATTTTAATATATGGTGACTCATGCTTTTTTTTTTTTTTTTTTTTTTGGCGGTGGTGGTGGTGGAAGGGCAAGAGGAATAACAGAAAAAGAGAATTGCTATCTTTCAAAAGGAGAATTTTCTCAGTGCAATGCAGACACAAGATCTCTCCCTCTCTGCTTCACTCCCCCGATTTTTTAAATTTCCATTTGGAAATCAAGAATTCCCATTTGCCAAGAATTCACCACAAAAAACTGCAGGTAGACAATCAAAAGCAAACTAGATTATGAACAGTTGGTCCATAGTTTTGTTGAATAAAGTACTACTGACTGAATTCAGAACAAAGTGAAGCAGAAATAAAGATACCATATTTGCGCTCGTGCTATGTACAAAGCCAATAACTGATTTTTTGCAGATCATGGTGTTTCCTGAAAGAGTGGTCCGGTGGCCTAGAGGTGGAGCTCTAGCCTCATAATGAGGAGGGTGAGAGTTTGATCCTAGGTAGAGGCAGATATTCTCTCTCTGGGCACAATGATGATATATCTGCTGAACAAAACTCTGCATTGGCGACAGGAAGGGCATCTGGCCAGTAAACACTCTGCTAGCTCCATTCAGTTGCCCAGACTCTACCCCGCAAGGGATTATGGGGTCGTTAAAAGAAGATGATGATACTGTTTCCTGAAAGGTTAGTTGGAACAGGGGACTTTATCCCCACTGTTCCAGTTGCTAATTTACTTTAGACCAACACAATATTTCACCATTACAGTTCAGTCATTTGCCATATCGGTAGCCACATGGAGAACCAACCAATATGAATATATAGTATATAGGAACACGGATAAACATTTGAATTGTTAATAAGCGGCAAATATTGACCAAATATTAGAATGTGCAGAAATGAACAGATTAACACTTGCTATAAAGGAGAAAGAACAAACTGAATATTACATGACATAGGAGCTATTTTATGAATGGTTGGAGAATTAAAAATAGAAGTGAGAAATAAATGGAGATCAGTGAAATAAAGAACATATGTTAAGATAGAGATGTAAACAATATGATGATGATTAATATAATTGTTAAGATTATTATAATATAATATTTTCAGTGGAAGATATGTTAAGAGGAAGAAATGAATAGAGTTATTAATGTTGATTATTATTATTGTAAAATTAGAGAATTATTATCAATGTAGTGAACACTGTAAATTTTGACTGTAATACCCTGTTTCCCCAAAAATGAGACATCCCCTGATAATAAGCCCAATTTGGCTTTTGAGCGCATGCACTAAAATAAGCCTCTCCCCCCAAAAAATAAGCCCTCCCTGAAAATATTTAAACGCAGAGCTGGAAATCAGGTAAGCCAGCAAGAGGAACCGCATGAAAATACAGCCAAGCGCTTATTTCAGGGTTCAAAAAAATATAAGACAGGATCTTATTTTCGGGAAAACATGGGTAGCACAGAGACATTTGTACTCAGAAGATACACTGTTTAATGGAAGATGACATGTTCGAATTAAAAAAAAAACTTATTATAAAAAAGTATTGACCATTTCTATTCATTTTAAAACACAAGATACATATCTATTTCATCTGTAGCATTTCCTCACAGGTGGGATCAATTCAGTAGGGTACAAATGACATGAACCAGTCATGTACTCGTACAAACCTGAGGCCAATCTGGTTTCCTAGTCTAAAGCCAGTATACTGAACATTCATTTCCTCAGATCTAAGCTTCAGCCATCAAAAACTCTTTCAGACTTATCATTATATTATTTGAGTGAGTTTAAAAAGAAAATAAATAAATATATATATATATGCTTGAAACCACTTTTACTACTGTACTTCATGGTATAGTTTCAGTTTAGAAATCCAGTCAGAGATCCAATCAGCTGAATCATTGAATAAAATTGACTTTCTAAATTGGATACTTGTTTTGAATAAAATTGAGCCCATTACTTCTAAATTGATCTAACAGTCTTATGGATCCCCCATTTTTTTTTTGGAAGGGATCAGCTCTTTTTGACAATCTAGTTTGGGGATCCGAAATGAATCAATGCTTTCACTGATCTGCTTCAGTATCCATACCCCTACCATTTAACTAAGCATAATGTTAAGTAAATAAATTTAAATAAATTAAATCAAGTTTTGAATTTTGTTCTGACCATGCCCACTTCTGCCCAAACTTAATGGTGTCCTTGCATCCAAAAAATGTCATTCCTCCATTTTAAGGTATATCACATCATCCAAAATTTTTCAGAAGTCTACTCAAGTGAAAAGAAGAATGTTCTATTTTAAATCAACTGAGAGTATCTCTTTTCATGTATTATAAATAGTTTTTCAAAGCGACACATGCTGTATATTGTTGTGAGCTCAATATGGCAAATTTAATCATTCAGTGTCAATTACACTGTGGCAGGATTGTGACTTCAACAGTAATTTACGAACTTTAATTAAACTGATTTCCAGCTAATTTTTGGAAAATATCCCTCCAATTACAGAGGGCATCTGTTATAATGAGAGCTTTGGCAAATGCCTATTTGCTTTAAAGACTAGGTGCATTGTACAATTAAGCATGTATTATGTTTCAATGTATTTGAGAGAACACTGATGACCATGATGTGTTAGAAGCTTAGAGGACTGTGATAATCAAGAGTGAGAGAAAAGAGTGGGGAATTGTACATTAAGAAAACATTACAGTTCATTATCTTCGTTAACTGAGGCCATCTTTTCAACCAAAAAAAAAAAAAAGATAGAAAATCTGATAAGTGGAGACCAAGAAACAAGTTTACTTAATAACTATAGTTAAGTTTGCAAATAACCAGTTTCACATGGCTAGGTTGATACTGTAGGAAGTTAGCACCCACCCCTTTCCTGGAAGAGTGAAATATTTTAGAAAATATGAAAAAGGCAGAATATTATATTTCCCTGGATGAGAAATGGAGAAGCATATTTTACAGACAAAGCAGCTCCCACCTTCCTGCCCCCCACCCTTTGTCAATGGGCCATTAAGGCCTGGGCCAGTCTATTCTACATAACAAAGATCTGCCTCCTTCAGACAGAGCCATAGTAGGAATTGCCAAAGATCCAACAGGGATAGGATTAGCCCTCTACACAATAGCGGCAGAAACTCACCACATATGACCTGGGAAGCACATGTGACCATCAGCCAGCAAGACCCCCACCCCCTGGGAGTCTGACAACCAATCAGAGTACTCTTTCTGGGCCCCAGGAAGTTCAAAGCCAGAGAGAGCATAAAACCTGAAAAACTCGCTGTATCTGCCCCTTTTTCTGTTCAGGAACTCAAGCTATGTGATCCTGTCCACCATTCCAAGCAGTCTCCATGTTTCCAGTGTCTGTTTCCCCACTTGGAGCAGAACCTAGAAGGAGATTTCTTCCAACAATACCTTCACAAGTGCACCAAAACAAGTGCACCCAACCTGCTAAAGCTATGCTCAGCCAATGTAAAATAAATAAATAAAAAAAAAGCTGAAACAAGAGCTGATTATTTTTAACTCATTTAAAATTAATGCTTAGGAAGGAAATATTGGAAACAAATTTGTCAAAAAGGTTAGGTGAGGAAGAAGTGGATGAATGAAAAAAAGACTACAAAAGATGTAGATATAATCACTTTTTGGAGAAAATCCCCCTATGCATTTTTTTTAAAAATATTTCCCTGTGCTCTGTCCTCTGCATTCTCTGCACTTAATGCTATTCTATCAATACAGGTGAAGATGTATACAAGATTCAGTTTGGTTTTTTTGTTTGTTTATTTAAACTTATCTTGTTAAATAATGGGAAAGCCTCTTTCTTAAAAGAAAGAGTGTCCCATAGTGGCCAAAGAATTGAGGCCTTTGAACTATGATGCTGGAGAAGACTCCTGCGAGTCCCTTGGACTGCAAGGCGATCAAACCGGTCAGTCCTAGAGAAGATCAACCCTGACTGCTCTTTAGAAGGCCAGATCCTGAAGATGAAACTCAAATATTTTGGCCACCTAATGAGAAGGAAGGACTCACTGGAGAAGAGCCTAATGCTGGGAAAGATTGAGGGCAAAAGAAGAATGGGACAGCAGAGAACACAGTGGCAATATCTCAGGGGTTGCCACAAAAAAGAGGGAGTCAAACTACTCTTCAGAACATCTGAAGGCAGGACAAGAAGCAATGGGTGGAAACTAATCAAGGAGAGAAGCAACTTAGAACTAAGGAGAAATTTCCTGACAGTTAGAACAATTAATAAGTGGAACAACTTGCCTCCAGAGGTTGTGAATGCTCCAACACTGGAAGTTTTTAAGAAGATGTTGGATAACCATTTCTCTGAAGTGGTGTAGAGTTTCTTGCCTGGGCAGGGGGTTGGACTAGAAGACCTCCAAGGTCCCTTCCAACTCTGTTATTCTATTTCTATTTCAAAAGAAGAATGGGACGGCAAAGAACGTGGTGGCTGGATGGAGTCGCTGAAGCAGTCGGCGTGAGCTTAAACGGACTCCAGAGGATGGTGGAAGACAAGAAGGCCTGGAGGAACGTTGTCCATGGGGTTGCGACTTCGCAACTAACAACAACAACAGGTGAAGATGTAGCACAAGATTCAGATTGGTTTTGTTTGTTTAAACTTATCTTATTAAATAATGGGAAGGCCTCTTTCTTTTCTTTCTTTTTTTTTTTAAATAAAAGAGTGTGTCCCACATTTTCCTAGTTGCTGGAAAACTTACCCGCAAAGTTATTGTTACTTTTCTCAGTTCTAAATTACTAAGACATGGGCATTAACCCAGGCCGGAGTAATGTTTAATGGCAAGCTTCCAGCATGAATTTTCCAGTGGCTGCTGACAGTCATAAAAAAAAGAGAGCCTGCAAATCTTTTCAATGCAGAGTCATTAGAGCTCATACAAAGGGCAAACTACTTGACACTTTGCAGCAATGCACTGAGCAAAAAGCCAACTATCATATTAAGTAGAAGGAAAGCACCAAAGGGAAACTAGAAACAGTAGCTTGTGGGAACAACTCAGAAAGCACATAATGGCAGTTGGCTTTTTTTTTTTTTTAATGTAATTGCTTCAACAAAGTCTATAAACACTTTCTCACCAGCCTTTCTCCTTTGTCCTGCCTGTGCAGGAACAAAACAAAAATAATAAAATAAAAATAAAAGCTATACGTTTTTCACCAGCTTCCTATTCTTCAGCCATACTATTTTTTTTCTCCCCAACCTTTCATTTCCTTTTACTAAAGCCAGCTGGTGTTTTACTTTTGCTACTGCTTAACTTGCAGCATCTTTCCCTGATTTACAGCCAAAATACCCTCAACCAGAAAGCAATTTTTAGTAATTAGTAGCTGGATGCCTCAAAGACAAGAGCGGTTGAGTTCTCCTAATTTTGCAAAGTTGATTTTATTTCCCTCTGCCTTTGCTCTCCGAATAAACTTCAGCGATGTTAATGGTTGCCGAGCCATTTGCAATTACTGGGATTGCAAGACTAAGGAAAGGGAGAAGAGCAAAAGGAATTGAGTTTCTCACTCAAAGCCTCCTCCTCCTCTTCCTCCTCTTTTGTACTTATGGTTTTTATTGAGGTAATTTAGTTGAAAGGCACTCAGGTGTTAAAAGAGATTATCAAGTAATGAGATCAGCTCTTTTCTAGGTCTTCAGAATACACTACTCTTCTTTAATTTGTCAGGATTTCTGGACAGGAATAGCTGATTTACGTAGGCAATAGTGATGGGTTGTAGCTTTGCTGGACATCCTGGAAACTGGATTGTTTGTGTCTCAAACTCTCTGTGAATTTAAAAGCTTGGAATATTTGTCCAGTAGGTAAAAGCAGGTGGGTGGATTCTTATTACAGTAATGGCCAAAATTGTGGAAACCTTTTGGGAAAAGCATATTTTCTAAAACTAGCTAATAACACCACTTTTGTTTTGGAGTAGTAGTACTACCATAAAATTATATATCAATGGAAAGATGACTTAATCAAGAATCTAATGCAATAACCTTTATGAAGGATTTGCTATTAGAATAGCCGTTACAGTATAAAGAAGAAAAGTGAAACACGTAGAAAAACTGAGATATACAAAAATTATCACCATGTCAGTTAATAGATGGGTAACCTTTAGCATGAATTCCAGCCTTACAACGTCTTCCCATGGAGTGAACCAAGTCTTTTAGTTCTGCAGCTGTTATCATGTGAAACCAAGATTGAAGGATTGCTTCTATTAACTGGGTTTTATTGCTGAGTCGCTTCTGACTAACAGGTTTCTTTAGTCGGCTCCATAGATTTTCAATTGGGTTAAGGCAGGGGTCAGCAACCTGTGGCTCTGGGGCCGCATGTGGCTCTTTCACCCCTCTACTGCGGCTCCCTGTCACTCAAAATATGCGTCACCACCAGCAATGTGCAACACCTGCAGGGACGCGATTTATTGAGCTTTTCAACCCCCGGTAGGCCAACCATGGAGAAATCCAAGAAAAGAAAATTGTCAGAAGAAAACAGAACATTTAATTCAACTACATATGCTAGTTTTGTGGCTGCTCAAGGAATAGTCAGGCACGGGAAGGGTTTTGTGGCTCCCGGTGTTTTCTTTTCTGTGGGAAATGGGTCCAAATGGCTCTTGGAGCGTTTAAGGTTGCAGACCCGTGGGTTAAAGTCTGGATTATTCCCAGGCCATTCCAGCAGTGGAATATGATTATCTTGAAACTCAAAAAAAAAAAAAGTGGTGTTATTAGCCATCAAACCTCAAAAATACACTTTTCCCAAAAGGTTTCCACAATTCTGTAGTTATATAAATTCTAGTTATATGAACTCTGATTCAAAGATTTTATATCGGTTGCCAATCACTTATTCTGTGGTGGAATGTAGTCTGGATTCCCAGGGGGAAAGGGCTGCAGAGAAGTGAGAGGCAACTCAGTTCAAATAATTCACAAAGACTGTGAAGATGGCTCTACTCTAATAGTTCCCAGAGTGTATGCTTGATGTAGCTAGTAGAGTGTTTCAGTTTGGCAAGATTCTATCCACAGCTGAGGAACAAGGAACATAGGTGGGGTGGGGGATTATTGTTTTTACTCTTTGATATTTGGGTTTTTAGTTTTTTGTAAGCCGCTTACAGTCACTGAAAGTGAGTGGACAGTCACGTAAATTGTCTAAGTAAATCTGCTTGGAAGAATCACTAAGTGTCGTTCTTGGCTTTGGAGCCTGACACAAACTATACTTTCCTAGTCCCTCAGCAACTTTGGTGACTTGGCATAGCAAACTAAAAAAAATTGTTTAGAAGGTGTTGAATGTCTTATCAGATGATTCTTTAAGTAAGGCCTTAGGTAAAACTGATAACATTTTTCCAAATTTCTCCAGTTGCCAGAGAATCTCTCCATCTCTCCTTTCCCTTTCCTTTTCTTTTTCCTTTTCCTTCCACCCCCCCCCCCTTTTTTTTTTCCTTTTTGAAATTATAGTTCACAGAGATTTGTCAGCAGGAAAAGCTCATTTTTTAATGTTATTTTTTTCCCTGCCATTGCAAGTAGTACCAGGAATATCAGCTATGGTAACCATGGCACTGTTTTATATACTTTGCAAAATTGCACTTTCAAAATTATCCCCCAGCATTTTTAGAATGAAATGTTAACCACTGCCCCCACCACCTCCAATAAATAACTAAATGGAGAATACTGGAAAAGTTCTGTAGAGAAAAAATGAGTAAGAAATTTTTGCTCAGCTCTATTGAAATAATGGAAATGAAATTTATTAAGCAATGGCTATGAGCGATGGTCTCTGTAAAACTTCAGTTTTGTTTTTCCAAAATTGGATGCAATGTAATAGCATTATTAATAATAATAGTCATATTAATAGCTTATATGCTTATGAACAAAGGGGGTATCACAGGATTTAGTTAATATTATTAGGAAGTCTTTGATAGAGAGAAAACCTCCCTAAATAAATATAAGCACTTTTTTCCTTTTCTTTTTCTTAAATTTCTTTTAATGTTTTTCTTCATTCAGTCATGTCTAATTCTTAGAGACTGCATGAAGAGGTCCATGCATTTTTCTTGGTAAGGTTTTCAGAAGTGGTTTGCCATTGCCTCCTTTGTAGGACTAAGAGAAAGTGGCTGGCTCAAACTCACCTAGCTGGTTTTGGTGACTAAGACAGGACTAGAACTCAGGGTCTCCCAGTTTCTATTTTGGTGCCTTAACTATTACAATAAACTGGCTTTCTATTATGATATGATATGATATGATATGATATGATATGATATGATATGATATGATATGATATGATATGATATGATATGATATATGACATGACATGACATGATATATGATGATGTAATATACTACAATATAATATAATATAATAATATCAGCAACAAATATGTAAAGAGCAATTGAGAAGAAGAAGCTTGGAAGTGCAGTTCCAAAGACTTCATAATTGCATTGATCAAACATGTATCTGTAAGGTGATAATATAATAGTTCTATGTTTTTCCTCCTTGGCATTGATCACTCAGTTTTATCACATCAGTATAACTTCCTTTTTTACCCTTATCGTGCAAAAGGCGTCTCAGAATTCCTAGAGTGTCTTGTTTTTATTAATATTTCACTTGGTGGATTGCTCTACTAAAGGCACCAATTCCACAAACAGTAGGACTAGTAGTGCCATAGGAGAAGATATCATGACATACTTCCGGTTAAGAGAATAGGGATAGTCATGATATATTTGATACTTGGCAAATATTTTGTCTGCATTTGCTTGTTGGCTGGAAGGGAAAAAGCAGAATGAAACCCATGCATTTTTCTGGTCACTGTTCTACCCTTAAAACATTGGAGAGAATTTGGCATTTAATGATATGCAAAGTGTTGTTCCTGCTTGATTGTTGCTTAGTATGTATGCCTTCGAGCATGACTTGAAGTAATTTAACAACGGGAATAACAGGCATTTGAGAAGAAACTAATTTCATACAAAGGCAGACTGCAAGCACGAGCTTTGTTCATTAAAAGTTTCCTTATTCTATAAAACGTTGGGTATCAACAGGATGGTCATGCAGTCTACTTTGTAGATGGTCATGGGTTTCCGTACACAGGTAGTCCTTTCAGTGACTTCCAATCATTGGTTTGAAGCAGGGGTGAAATCTACTTACCTTCCCAACTGGTCCGGAAGTGCATGCGCCATGCACTCGTGCATCACATACGTGCTTGGACCCTCTGCACATGCGCAAACCCTTACCCTTCTGCAGAGGGTAAATAACAGGTTACTTCCTGGTTAAAAACAGGAAGTAATGACGACCAGGTGGGTGGGCGGAGCCTCGCACCGCCATCACTACCGGTTCTCCAAACCACCAGCCGCCATCGCTACCGATTCGCTCGAACCGGTATGAACTGGAATATTTCACCCCTGGTTTGAAGGTTACATTCAAATTTCTGCTATATAACCGTTGTGCTCCATCGTAAAATTGCTCTGAAGTCCGGTTCAAAGATCTCTTTATTTCTTGAATTGATATTTCAACACTTTGTCAAATGAAAACCATTGGGACCATGTCACAAACTTGGTGCACTGGTGCCTTGGTGGTTGTCCCTGAAATGACTTGGATCTTTTAAGGCAGTGGTGGGTTGCCCCCAGTTCGGACCGGTTCTATAGAATCGGTAGTAAAACTGGCGGGAGGCTCCACCCATTAGAAGCGATCTGTGCATGCACAGAAGCTTCTGCGCATGTGCAGAAGCAAGACACGTGTGCGAGTGAAGCGAGCACGCACACACGATCCCATTGCGAACTGGTAGTAAAGGTAAGTAGAACCCACTCCTGTTTTAAGATGACATTATGGTAAGTTCCAATTGCAATGTGAAAAGTGCAGCACAACAAAAAAAGACATTGTAATCTTTTAAGGATAATAGAGTTAGGTTCCAATAGTACAGATAATGACTGCATCCTACCGCTTTCCAAATTCATAGTAATGGACATTTTTAGTGATGAGAGTTGTCGTTCCTGAGCCCTTTCCCCAAACAATACCTACTGCAGTACAATATGATTTAAACACAAATATAGATGCAATGTGTAGCTTCATCCTGCCAACTTCTTTAACAAGAAGTCCCGAAATTCCTTTGTTATCATCCCTTCTGTATCACACCACTCTCCAGAGACATCATTTTCAGTATTCTGCCACCAAACACTTTCCCAAAGAAAAATCTCTCTGCAAGTTATTCAGAACGAAGTCTGGCAATATACTTGTTTTCCCTTTGTTTTCTTTCAGTAATGGAATCAACCATCCAGCTAAGACTCCTTTCAGAGTGAAGGTGCTGATTTAATAGCAATTCAGACCTTTGTCATATATCTCAAGTGCAGAAACTAATCCAGAAATAAATAAATAAATAAAGATAAAGGAACCCCTGAGGGTTTTACTCTGCTTGTCGTTGCTGACCATGGGGGGGGGGGCAATGCTCATCTCTTGTTTCAAGGCCCTTGAGTCAGCACTGTCCAAAGACATTTTGTGGTCATGTGGCCATCATCATGATATCATAGAGCGCTGCTACCTTCCCGCCAAAGTGGTACCTATTTATCTACTTGTATTTGCATGCTTTCGAACTGCTATGTCGGTAGGAGGAGCTGAGGTGAGGATGGAAGCTCACCCCATCACATGGTGCTCGGGCCTCGAACCTGGACTGCTGGCTTTCCAGCTGACAAGCTCAGTGTCTTAACCGCTGAACCATCGGGCTGCCTTGAAAGTCAAAATGAGAAAAAAAAAAGAATGAAAAGAAGCTTTCTGATCCATACCCAGAATCTATAACCATACTCCCAATTAGTAGAATAAAGTATAATAAATGCATTTAACTCAAATAATTTTCCATCAAAATCCTGCAAATTCGAATCTACTTCTATTTTCAGTGTTCTCTCAATTGCTTTATTCATGTATTTTTTCTTGCCCTTTGAATCCCAGGTTATCAAGGATTGTGTTGGCTATTTATTTATTATTTATAGACTAAACTAATGTATATGGCCACCCAGCTCCCACACAGGTGACTCTGAGTGGCTTACAACTTTAACAATCCACAAAATCAAATCCCTAAAGCCATATCCCACCCTACCTTTACCTGGATTGGAGTCAGTGTAGGAAACAATAGCTCTCTATAGAAGAGAATATCTGTAGTTTGGTGTTAAACTGTAGAGTCCTTGGTGCTCTCTGAGCTTTCCTGTTTCATTACCAAACTAGTAAATTGATCATGTCTTCAAGAAAACAACCAAGCTCAGAGAGCACAAAGGATCCTACGAACAATGTTTTACAGCTCTCTTGAAAGAAAAGGCAGAACAAAATTACCGTATTTTTCAGAGTATAAGATGCACTGGAGTATAAAACACACCTTAGTTTTTGGGAACGAAAATAGGGGGAAAAAATTCTGCCTACCAGGTATTCATCTGGCTAGCATCGTCTGGTCAGCTTCAGCACATTAGTTCACTGGTTTTGAGCATGTGTATGCTTGCTCAGCTCACACGCACATGGTTGGGGATAAAAAAACAGCTTCTAAAGCACAGCTGATCGTCGGAGTGAGCAGCAATGAGAAAAGCAGGTGAAGTGCGGAAGATCGCTTCACTTGCTACTGCCTTGTTAGGGCTTAAAAAAAGCTTCTAAAGCACAGCTGATCATCAGAGGGAGCAGCAATGAGAAAAGCAGGTGAAGTGCAGAAGATCGCTTCACTCGCTAGAGCCTCATTAGGGCTGAAAAAAAGCTTAGAAAAAGCTACATTTGGAGTATAAGACGCACCCAAATTTTCAGCCTCTTTTAACGGGGAAAAAAGTGTGTCTTATACTCTAAAAAATACAGTAGACCCTTCCTCTTTTAAGAACCCCAAGTGGAAGAGGAATTGTCTTGTTCCTGATTGACTCTGTAACATTTGATTTTGCCATGCCTTCATTGCCTCTTGCCAACCACCTGGACAGACATATGACATTTTAGCTTTCCTACAATTCATTTCCATGGGAACATTTTGGGACAGTTTCTCATTAACTATATGTAGGATGTATTCAAATGCATTTTCTGGAAATACATTTTGCATTATCAATGCTTGCGCCGAGACATTTCTCAGCCATTTGTGCTTCAGATAGAGACACCATAGTAATATAGTCTGAGTCAGCAGAAGCACTATTACTCTCTCTTTTATAAATTCCCTAAGCAGTGTAAAAGTTTAAGTTAGTCAGAGCTAGAATCAATATCCAAGATGGTCTTGTGCATCCAAAACTGAACATGAAAATACATAGGAGACTAGGATCATAGTTCATTTTTTATAGACATTTCCATGATCTGGAATACTCCATAATTCAGATTCTACATAGCATGGGATCTTATGATTCTTAATTCAAAGCTCTGTTTTCCTTCTCTACATGGGAAAACAGAGATTGATGAATATGTTATGATCAAAAGCTGATAGGAACATGTGATATAGCTTTCACTTATGTTTTTATAAAGCCAGCTATGAGGTTAATTATAAACTGGACTATTTACTCTCTGGCCAAGGTTATAAACCTGCATTCATAAGCTTAACAATTCCTGGCTGAAGCCTATAATAATAAACCAGCCTAAAATCGATTTAGTTATTTAATTAGATGATACATGAGCTACCTGTTTCTTTCATTGTTTGGTTTGCAAAGATAAAACATCCAGCATTATAAATATAATAGACAGACAGCGAAAGATAAATTATATGTAAATGAATTACTTTTTGATACCCTCACAAACTATGACAAAGCAAAACATTTCTTCAACTGGATTGGCTGGTTTTTTTTCTATAACGTGACGCCCATTTATATTACAATAGTGGCCAAAATTGTGAAAACCTTTTGGGAAAAGTGTGTTTTTGAGGTTTGATGGCTAATAACACCACTTTTTTTTTTTGGAGTTTCAAGATAATCCTATTCCACTGCTGGAATGGCCTGGGAATAGCCCAGACCTTAACCCAATTGAAAAACTATGGAGCCGACTAAAGAAACTTGTTAGTCAGAAGCCACCCAGCAATAAAACCCACTTAATAGAAGCAATCCTTCAATCTTGGTTTCACATGATAACAGCTGAAGAACTAAAACACTTGGTTCACTCCATGGGAAGACGTTGTAAAGCTGTATGTAATTCATGCTAAAGGTTACTCAACTAAGTATTAACTGACATGGTGATAATTTTTGTATATCTCATTTTTTCTACGTGTTTCACTTTTCTTCTTTATACGGTAACTGCTCTTCTAATACCAAATCCTTCATAAAAATTATTGCATTACAGTCTTGATTAAATTATCCTTTCCATTGATATATAATTTTATGGTACTACTCCCCAAAAAAGTGGTGTTATTAGCTAGTTTTAGAAAATACACTTTTCCCAAAAGGTTTCCACAATTTTGGCCACTACTGTAAGCTTGGCTAAGTTTTACTAAGGTTATAGAACCTCAATCAACCACTACATATCAATAGAAAAATACAGAGGAATCTAAGTCTTTCCTACCATCTAGTGTTTGCCTGGATTTTTACAACCTAGGTGTGGTTCTTTAGTTTAAAACACTTATTTGTTTGTTTGTTTGTTTGTTTGTTTGTTTGTTTGTTTGTTTACTTACTTACTTACTTACTTACTTACTTACTTACTTATTTATTTATTTATTTATTTTTATTATTGCATTTATTTATCACCCATAAATGTGATAAAAATGTTTTGGGTATTGGGATAAATGTACATAATGAGAAGTTAGTAAGAAAATATTTCAAAGATTAATTTTTTTAAAAAAATGGAATATCTTCTTTAAGACAAAAGAAGAAAATCTACCAGTTTAAAGAAAATGACTTAGAATTCAATTTATCCCTTTTCTTTTTCTAAATGCAACATTTTGCAGTCACTTAAACAATATCTGATTTGCTGGTAGTTTCCTTCTTTGTTCATTAAATTACCATCCTGGATCTTCAGCAACATGTCTGGATAATAGCTGGGGGGGAAAAAAAGTGGCTCTACATAATTATAGTAATTCAGACAAAAAGTGTGTTATTTCCTCAAAACCAAATTAAGTTAAAAAAAATTAAGTAGGAAGTTCAACTGCAAAGCAGCAGTAGAAGTTACTGGACAGAATTTATACAGTATAAGAGAGAAATGTTAAGAGGAAGTAAATAAGATGGAGAATCTGTAGTGCTCAATTGGGAGGAAAGGAGGAAAGAAGGAAAGAAGGAAAGAAGGAAAGAAGGAAAGAAGGAAAGAAGGAATACAAATATAGACTAGGATATAAGGATATAATCTTACCAAGCACTTAGTCCCATGATGGCGAACCTATGGCACGTGTGCCACAGGTGGCACACAGAGCCATATTGGTGGGCACACGAGATCAGCTCTGGCGTGCATGTGCAGGCTGGCCAGCTGATTTTTGGGCCTTTGGGGCCCACTGGAAGTCAGGAAAAAGGCTGTTTCCAGCCTCCAGAGGGCCTCCAAGGGAGGTCCTAGAAAGGCTCTGGAGCCTGGGGAGAGCAAAAAACGGGCCTACCTTGCCATCACATGCCAAAAGTGGGGGGAGTGCAGGGGGGGTTGCACATGCATGCATGGAGGGCGGGGTGCATAGAATTATGGGTGTGGGCATGCACACGACCGACCAACCACACTCCCCCAACTTTTGGCACGCAATGGCAAAAACGTTAGCCATCACTGACCTAGTCCATACACCTCTTTGGATTAAAATCAAATTCTTCCAAAGACAGGAACACATAAGAAATAATCAAGGTGCAAAATCCAAGGTCAATCCAGAGTTGACTTTTTACTATTCTATTTGCTTTTTATTCTACAAACTGTGGATTGTCACTTCTGCGCAATGGGAGAAAGTACATTAAGAAAGTTACATTGGGTATGCAACTGGCAGGCAACACGTGGGAAACTCCATGTCACATCCCATTCAACAAGAAAAACCAACCAAGCAAACGAAAACACGCATAGGTTATTCTGAAAGACATTGGTTAGAGACAATATGTATAACATAATGCCCAACTACAATGCTAGTATTCAGTTTACTGAAATCCATTAGATTGAGAAGCCTGGGAAATTCATGATCCTATATTCAATTGCTTTAGCAGGACATTGTTGTCTTTGCATACAATTGCTACTTCAGGAATATGGAAATAGACTCTCTTTGTTCATTTTATTACTTTTCAAAGTCATCTTCTCATTGCAAAAGCAATTTTAAGGAGCCTTGGGAAAAATATATATATAACACGATCCTTCTATAATTTGAGGCACTTCTTCTCAAGCGACAGTTGTAATGATCTGTTGATTTAATAACAACCACTGAACATTGAGAGGGGATAATCTCCAGACTCTAAAGACTTCTTTACCCATAAGCCTCCTACCTCCATCTGTGGCATGTTTTTGGCAGGCATTATTTAGAATAACAGAGTTGGAAGGGACCTTGGAGGTCTTCTAGTCCAACCCCCTGCTTAGGCAGGAAACCCTACACCACTTCAGACAAATAGTTATCCAACATATTCTTAAAAACTTCCAGTGTTGGAGCAGTCATAACTTCTGGAGGCAAGTTGTTCCACTCATTAATTGTTCTAACTGTCAGGAAATTTCTCCTTAGTTCTAAGTTGCTTCTCTCCTTGATTAGTTTCCACCCATTGCTTTTTGTCCTGCCCTCAGATGCTTTGGAGAATAGCTTGGCTCCCTCTTCTTTGTGGCAGCCCCTGAGATATTGGAACACTGCTATCATGTCTCCCCTGGTCCTTCTTTTCATCAAACTAGACATACCCAGTTCTTGCAACCATTTTTCTTCATATGTTTTAGCTTCCAGTCCCCTAATCATCTTTGTTGCTCTTCTCTGCACTCTTTCTAGAGTTTCAGAGATGGGTATAATGCACAGATGGGCATTTTTTTAAAAAAATTTGATTTATATGCCGCCCTTCTCCGGAGACTCAGGGCAGCTTACAATGTGTTAAGCAATAGCCTTCATATTTTTGTATATTTATACAAAGTCAGCTTATTGCCCCCACAAACTGGGTCCTCATTTAACCTACCTTAGAAAGGATGGAAGGCTGAGTCAACCTTGAGCCTGGTAAGATTCGAACCTGCAGAAATTGCAGGCAGCTGTGTTAATAACAGGGTGCATTAAACCACTGTTCTACCAAGGCTCTTTGGATTATACCCATCTCTGCCTGCAAACATAGCCTAACATAGAACATTGCAATATAAGCTATGTGTCCTCTTTGAATGAGGCCATCAGATTGATATAAATCAGACCAGAATTGTTGTCAAAATCACCATAATCAATCAGCATGTCATAATGATACAAAAATTATGTCTAGGTCATAGTGTTCTGATCAGTGGTGGAATTCAATTTTTTTTTACTAACAGTTCTATGGGTGTGACTTGGTGGGTGTGGCTCAGTGGGCGTGGCTCGGTGGGCTTGGCAGGAGAAGAATATTGCAAAATCTTCATTCCCTCCCTACTCTGGGGCCAGCCAGAGGTGGTATTTGCCAGTTCTCTGAAGTACTCAAAATTTCCGTTACCGGTTCTCCAGAACCTGTCAGAACCTGCTGGTTCTGATACTATTTTATTGTCTTCCCCCATTAATAGATGTTCACAAATCAGATTCCGAATAAGAATTGTGGATGGCACAGAGTGAGGAATGGACTGATCTATTTAGGTAATTAGAGTTCTGGTATATATAGGAGGTACAACATGGAAACCATTGGAATAAGTTCAGGTTTTTTTCATACATAGTACAAACATAATTTATCCAGTACTCTTTGCCTATAAAACAATGCATGCCTGTGATATACCTAGAGGAAAGGTGTTGAAATAGTTCCTCCTCCCTGTAGAAGTCCTGCTTTGTAAAATCCCACACTCTCGTCTTTGCACCAATATTTGGCATTTTGAGAAAGCATTTGAAGGCCAACCCCCTGGTAATGGATTTTTCTTAACCATCATATGAATTTTTATTTGACTAGTAATGTCCAAAATCTGTTGGGAAAAATATGAAGTTTAATAAATAAATAAATTAAGAGTTGCTACATGCAGAAAGTTATGTATGTTGTATTTTTAAATGCATAAATACATGTGTTGAGATCATACATGCTCCAAGCTGTAAATCAATAACTAGAGATTTAGTGGTGGTGGTTTGTAGGAGAAGGAGAGGCAGAACTATGGGCAGAGTCAAGAGAGTAATCAGCCTAGAGTCATTACATTCCCACAAGCAGTCTAATCCCGGGATGAAATTCAGCAGGTTCTGACAGGTTCTGGAGAACCGGAAATTTTGAGTAGTTCGGAGAACCGGCAAATGTGACCTCTGGCTGGCCCCAGGAATGGGGAGGGAATGGAGATTTTGCAGCATTCTTCCCCTGCCATGCCCACAAAACCGGTAGTAAAAAAAATTGAATTTCATCACTGGTCTAATCCAACTCCTGTTAAATTCTGTTAACTCTTATCTAGTTTCAATTTGATGTGGATCATTTGTTGAGTAGATTCTTGTGTATAGGCATGAACAAGAAATCAGCTTAACTAGGACTTAATGTGGTCCTGATTCTTCGTTATGCCTAACATTGTCATTGTTAAAGGTTTTGAAATAAATTGCAGAAAGGGACTGAATCCATTTGTTGTTACAAACAGGGGCAAGTGCATTTCACAGCAGATACACGCGGAAATAATAAAATGAGTACAATTAATACGAAGAATGACTTCTGCTCTTTAGCTCTTAATAAATAAACCATAGCTTGACCATGCAACTCACTGATACATTTATTCCATTTTAAATATTTATGTGGGTGAAGTTCTCTTATTAAAAGTTGGCCATGGCTTTTTCTTTTTTTAAAAAAAAGATAGTACTTTAAAAATAAATGATTTAAATAGGAATAGCATACTTCCTTGAAAGCTGTCATAAAGCTTGTGGCAAACCTACCTCCACTAGGGGGCAAGGCTATCTCATTTTAGTATTATAAGTAAACTATGAATACCGTTTCTTAACTTACTAAGACTTTCCACTCCAGAGGCATGTGGATTAAGTTAATCAAAGGAACATGTTGCTAGATGAAGGCCTGCCTTTGTTTTGATCTAGTGGCAACTTCAAAAGCTCTTGCGGTAGCACCAGAACAAAAACTTGTCTAGATGTCTCGGCTTCCACCGCTATTCTTCATTGTAAGTATGTAGATTCGCCAGATGTTCCAGATATGCATGAAAACGATCCTTACATACTTGCTAATTTGGC
Organism: Pituophis catenifer annectens; assembly: GCF_029215685.1. Lineage (NCBI taxonomy): Eukaryota > Metazoa > Chordata > Lepidosauria > Squamata > Colubridae > Pituophis > Pituophis catenifer. The sequence goes on along the minus strand of NW_027256893.1, from coordinate 12,272,898 downwards.
TATAAGGAGAGTGAATTTGTTAATCTTTTGTTGTTGTTGTACTTAATTTTGTGTAAACTACTGCAAGGAAGAGTGATTACAAAATAACTTTATGGCTCAAAAGTAATATCTATGCCTTAGCTGATTTCCCCCCCCCACCACACTCTTTATTCTGTCTTCTGACATCCTCACCCGCCTTCCACCATCAACAAGCACCGATGAGCAATTATTTGCTCTCTGATGTGCTTTTTCTGCTGTTTGATTCTGATTCTTGGCTCCTGACTCTCAACTCATCACCTTTATGGTGATGTTGCCTTGGTCTAATCAATAAAACAGTATAGTAGTCCAACTCTGCTTCTACTCATGAGCCTGAAGCAGAAAGATTCATAATGTGCATTTATCCAATTTTACAAAGATGTGTACACAGACTCTTATGAACTTTTACCTGTAGAGCATTGATGGGAAAACATGTGTAGTACTCCCATACTCCCATAATATTTTATCTGCAGTTCCTTATAAAGTAAAGGTAAAGGTTCCCCTCGCACATATGTGCTAATCGTTCCCGACTCTAGGGGGCAGTGCTCATCTCCGGTTCAAAGCTGAAGAGTCAGCGCTGTCCAAAGACATCTCCGTGGTCATGTGGATGGCATGACTAAACGCCAAAGGCACACAGAACGCTGTTACCTTCCCACAAAAGGTGGTCCCTATTTTTCTACTTGCATTTTTTACGTGCTTTCGAACTGCTAGGTTGGCAGAAGCTGGGAAAAGGAACGGGAGCTCACGCCGTTATGTGTCACTAAGGATTTGAACCGCTGAACTGGCGACCTTTCGATCGACAAGCTCAGCACCTTAGCCACTGAGCCACTGCATCTCCTTATATGCATGCATTACTTCTCCACAATGACCAACCCATGAACAACAGAGAGGCAATTCTGCCATATGGGTGAGCAGTGGGAATGCACAACTGCAGAGTAACTCAGTTGTATGGAACATTTTCATGGCCATTCATCCATTGAGCTTGCAGGAGAGTTGTGTAAGTCTGTTTCAGTTATGAACTTCATGTCTGTATTTACAATGTTAGACTAGTAAAACCGATCCATTCTTAGGGCTATTGTAAAGTGAAATGAAGTTAATTTAATATGAAGGTCCTTGAACATTCATGCATCATATAAAGCATTCACTGCACAGACAAACGTACTAAATGCCAATTTTTCCTTGCAAAATGATTTCCACTGTTTCTATTGCTACTTTATGAGCAAAAAGTGCTACTATGTTCTGTATTCCCCAATAGACTCACTTCCAGTGGTGAAATGTAAAATTTGTTACTACCGGTTCTATGGGCGTGGCTTGGTGGGGGGGGCTAATGTGACTGGGTGGGCGTGGCCAACTTTTTTTTTTTTAACTTTTAAAAGCATTTTTTCTACAACCTCTTCGGCCAAAGAGGTTGTAGAAAAAATGCTTTTAATAGGCTCTGACGATCCCAGCTGAGTTGCCTGATCGTCAGAGGCTTTTGTTTTCTTTTAAAAGCATTTTTGATTTTAAAAGAAAAAAAAGCCTCTGACGATCAGGCAACTCAGCTGGGATCATCAGAGCCTTTTAAACGCATTTTTTCAGCCAAAGAAAAAATGCTTTTAAAAGTTAAAAAAAAAAGCCTCCGATGATCGCGCGGCTCAGCTGGGCATGGAGGGGGGCAGGGATTTTTACTACTGGTTCTCCAAAACACCTGCCGCCATCGCTACCAGATCAGGTGATCCGGTCCGAACCAGGAGCATTTCACCCCTGCTCACTTCTAAATATTAATAATCATTGTTCTGAATGCAGTGAAAGGTATCACAGCAGATCTACTGTCACAATTCTGCATACAGGTAGTCCTTGATTTACAACTACGAATGAGCCCAGAATTTTGGTCATAAGTCATTGCATTTTTAAGTCAAGTCACCACAGGACTGGACTCAGTTTTTCTGATGGTCATTAAGCAAGTTACAATGCAAATGTGACCACAGGATGCTGCAACTGGTCAGTAGCGCAGTGATTAGAATGTAGTATTGCAGGCTAACTGCCCACAGACAGGAGTTTGATCCTGATGGGGCTCGACGTTGACTCAGCCTTCCATCCTTCTGAGGTGGGTAAAACGAGGACCCAGATTGTTGGGTGCAATAGGCTGACTCTGTAAACCGCTTAGAGAGGGCTGTAAGGCACTATGGGGTTGTATATAAGTCTAATAAATGTGAGGCAGTTGGCAAGTGCCCAAAATGTGATCATGTGACCACATAGTTGGTGCGGCAAGGACTTTTTAAAAAAAAAAAATTAAACAAATATTAAAACATTGGACAAGGTGTAACCGCCCTGGCATTATCTTTGCCATACCTACTAAAATAAAAGATAAGTATCATAACTACCTTACTACTTATATACATTTGGTCTATTCAGTATTTACATATATAAAGACATCATTCTTCTATCTATATTACTTATACATTTGTATAATGTATCCACTTTCATGTAATTTCACTAATTACATACATAACCTTAGTTCTCCATTCTATGAATTCTAGTCAGTTCATATTTTTCGTCCCTCCTTTCCGTTCCAACCATTGATAAAATTTGTTCCATAGTCTCATAGTATTCTGACTCGCCTTTATTTTTCAGTTCCAGTGTTAATCTATCCATTTCCATGCATGTCAAAAAATTTTAATCACTTCATCTTCTAGGGGGATTTCCTTATTTTTCCAATTTTGGGCAAAGATCATTCTGAGCAAGGACTTTTTTTTTTTTTGAGTCTGTCATAACTCTGAAGCAATTGGTTATAGGTTGAAGACTATCTGGATTAATCATGCCAAGCAGCAAACAACAAACAAACAAACAAAAAACAAAACAGGAATTAAGGCCAAGTTGCACAGATGGTCAGAAGGCCTCTTGTATAATAGTTGCATGCTGTTGGCACTAGCAGGTGAAGCAAGGAAGTTTCCTTCAGGGGGGTGGGTGCTCAAGTAACATGAAGATTGGCAAGCTGCAAGATGTTGATTCTGACTTATTTCAAATTTCATCATTTAGTTGTCTCCCTTCAATGTTTACCCATGTAAAACAAACAAACAAAACTGCTTTGCACAATGTCCCCAAGAGTCCCTCTGAATATATATCCGCACAGAAGCATTTTCTGTACCGCTCGAGCTGTCCAGAGGCACCATATGTTCTAACAATTGCTTACTACTCTGTAGTTTTCTCGCAGCGGTCCCAAGTTACTCACTCTTCCAAATTGTTTGTCTTCTGGGGATCACATTTTAAACGTTAACAGGCAAGTTCCTTATCTTATTTTTTCTTCCCCCATGCTTTTATGTTATTATATTCTGTGAGTACTCTAAAAATTAAGGCTGTAGCCCTATATCAGGATTTTGAGGATGTACCGTAAACTCTGCGGCATGATCACAAGTCCATGGAGATCTAGGAAAGAAAACTTCCCATCACTCCTGGTCCATTAGAGTTTCCCATGGCCCTTTTACTTGAGTTGATAGTTGTGTTACAGCATGGTAAATCTTTAAGAGAATGGGAAAGAGCTACGTATACCTTGCTATTATCAAGTCACACCATCCAATATGTTTGGAAGCATGAAAAATGAACATGTATTGTTACCAAGAGGATAGGATAAAGTACCACCTAAATTAACTGGCACATTGTGGAAAAATTACAAAAATTTAGTGGGAGTTAGAAACTGGGAGAAAAATGTGTTTATTTCATATCTTAATAAAAAAAAATTGAATTATTTGTTCATTTGTTCATTTTATTAAATTTGTATACCGCCCTACTCCCGAAGGACTCAGGGCGGTGAACAGCCATAAAATAAAACATATAAATACAAAATTTAAAATAGAGATAAAACAAATTAAATAAATTTGGCTGAACCATTTTAAAACCCCAATAATTTAAAACCAAATTTAAAATTCCCATTTAAAAGAGGAAAAGTTTAGGTCAGGCCGGCTCGAATTAGATTTGCATATGCTTAATAACCATTTCAACAGAAAGAAATGGCACGTTTTCGGAAAGTTACAATTGCCTGTTTTCTCTCTCCCTCTTTCTCTCTTGAAAAAAACAGGAATGGTTCATTCATGAAAAAGAATTTTCAAAAAGCATTGCATAAAGGTAAAGGTTCCACTTGCACATATGTGCTAGTCATTCCCAACTCTAGGGGGCGGTGCTCATCTCCGTTTCAAAGCCGAAAAGCCAGTGCTGTCTGAAGACGTCTCCATGGTCATGTGGCTGGCATGACTCAATGCCAAAGGCGCACGGAACGCTGTTACCTTCCCACCAAAGGTGGTCCCTATTTTCCTACTTGCATTTTTTATGTGCTTTTGAACTGCTAGGTTGGCAGAAGCTGGGACAAGTAACGGGAGCTCACTCCACTATGTGGCATTAGGGATTCAAACTGCTGAACTGCTGACATTCTGAGTGACAATCTCAGTGTCTTAGTTACTGAGCCACCGCGTCCCTAAGCATTGCATAAGGAGAAGGAAAAAAAGAGCTTTTAAAAAGGCATTCTTGGGAGAAATGAGTACCCAAACCCGTATTAAATGTTTTCTTAAAAACTCTACCCTGTTTTCCCCCAAAATAAGACATCCCCGATAATAAGCCCAATCAGGCTTTTGAGCGCATGGCATTAAGGCCAAGCACTTATTTCAGGGTTCAAAAAAATATAAGACAGGGTCTTATTTTTGGGTAAACATGGGTATATAAAAGTTGAATAAAAATATTTAAAAGTTGAATAAAAATATTTAAATAAAAAGAATTTTTTAAGAAAGAAAAGACAATGGATGAGGCCAACATTACAGATCTCCCAAAAACAGGGAAGGGGAAATGCAGTAACTAAATATGACCCATTCATTTCAACTAAGGAAAAGCATTTTTACTCTTTACGATGGCACCTATCATTGTACTTACAGACAGAAGACAGTTCCTCACATTTAAATCCATCTACTTTGGGAAGATGCTTCGAAATCCATTGTATTGCATTTTGAATGCATATTCAGCAATTAGTTGTGTGTGTGCGCGCATCTTTCTCCATTTAGAAATAGCAGGCTGCTGAATTTTACTTATAGGCCAGAGTTATATAACCTGCCCCACTACCTCTATGCATTTTTCTATTCATAGAATGCAAAATTTCTTTGTGTAGCCTCCTTTCTCCTAAATCAAACCAATATATATTAAGAATTTGCTTTTAAAGTCTGAACAATATTTTTGCTTTGGGTTCCCCCCCCCCCAAAAAACCCACCCATAAATAAAATTGAGTATTCATAGCAATAAGCCTTATTTACTGATCGCCTGCTGTGATGAAAATAACCTTAATATCCTCTGCTGAAAAACGCATTTCCATTTTGTGATTATTTTTTCTTCACCTGAGCATTCCTGACTCTCAAACAGAATGCTTTATTTCGTACGATGGGACTTAGAAATCCAAAAATGATCAGAAACTGCAGCATATAATTTTAAGTCCATTTTTATGTATATTTATGCTAAGCCTAAATCATGTTCTTGATTTCCATAAGCAGCCGGCATGAGATGGCAACCTTCTGCCACGTTCCTTTTTTTTAAAAAAAAAATGTAGACAGCTTTGATGAACAAAATTGATAGGTACGGAATGAACAAAAGAATTCCGATGGCACCAAGTGATGTTTGATCAAAAAAGTGGAAAGCATGTCAGGTGGTCAGTCCAAAACTTCAGCTGCTTTGCAAAAGTTTGGAAGGATGTTAAAAGGTAAAAGAAAAGAAAAGAAAGAAAATATGGGATATGAGATATGTATATATGTATATGAGAAAACTTCCACCCTGTATGTTTTATATGTAAATTGGTTCTGAACTAAGTATCAATGGTGCTGGGCTTATTCTGCCTTTATATTGAGGACCTTCCATTGACCTGCCTTCCATTGAGGACCGTGTATACTGCACGAGTCAAAAAGAGGGTTGTGAAAATATTTACAAACCCCTCGCATCCTGGACATAAATTGTTTCAAGTTCTACTCTCAAAACAGAGCACTGCACACCAGAACAACTAGACAAAGAATAGTTTTTTCCCGAATGCCATCACTCTGCTAAACAAATAATTCCCTCAACACTGTCAAATTACTCACTAAGTCTGCATTACTATTACTATTAATCTTCTCATTGTTCCTATCATCCATCTCCTCCCACTTATGACTGTATGACTGCAACCTGTTGCTTGTATCCTTACAATTTATATTGATTGTTTCCTAGTATGATTCGATTGCTTATTTGTACCCAATGACTATCATTAAGTGTTGTATCTTATGATTCTTGATGAATGTGTCTTTTCTTTTTATATACACTGAGAACATATGCACCAAAGGCAAATTCCTTGTGTGTCCAATCCCACTTGGCCAATAAAGAATTCTATCTATCTATCTATATGGGGAAGGGGAAGGGGAAGGATGCAACAGATTATGTGTTACAAAATTATTGGTTCATTCACTAACAATGAATAGATCATAGCTCCATTCTCCATTTCTTAGACCATTCTGTTAAACAACCTCTTGAATTCACATCTCAGAATGAATTTCCTATGACTTTGTCCAATATTTAACAGGCTCTGTAAGAATCCCTAGAAGTCAGCTGACCAGGAGATCCAAATTCCAGTTTGGCTACCTTAAATTTTCTTTCTTGGAAGCTACACCCATCCCTCTTCGAAGACATCTATTGGGGGAGCTTGCTTGGGCTTCAATGGATAAAGATGAGGGGCTTTCTTTGAGTTTTGGAATTCTCCTCTTATTCCTGTGAGCCAAATGAATTCAAGATGGACTGGATCTCTTGTGGACGGGAAGGGACTCGTGACTGAGATGTGTTTTACCCCTCCCTCGGGCTCAGCCTGGTCATCTCCTTTACTTGGTTTGAAAATCCATGTTTAATCTATTCTGGTCTCTGCATCAATATTCCAAATTGGATGTGATCTAATCTAATCTGCACACTGTTGGTTTTTATTTAATTGAAGATGTTTAAATGAGCAAAATGTTAAAAAATAAATACATACAAATATACAATAAAGTTAAGTCTTTTTTTTTTTTTTTGGTCAAGTTATTTGTCAGTCATCATCAAGAGAAGGTAATTATCAACCACTGAACTACAAAAACCCTGTAACTTTTCAAGACTTTATAAAGGAATGTCTGTCATTTTCTGACACTTGCAATATTTAGCAAGTACTTGAATATGTGATTCTGCCATGATAAATTAATGAGAAAAGATGAAACTTCTAGATCAACTAATATAAGCATGTTCCAAGACAATGCTACTTTTTATCAGTGAATAGTTTGCACATGCATCTTAATTCATCAAAGATAGATTAAGAAGATATTGATGGATGGTTTGAAAGGATAGTATAGAGAATCAAATTATGCTGCTTCAGAGCCTGTGAAAGAACAGACTTTAGCATCCAAAGAACACAGCGCTTATTATAAAATACATATATATATTAATTCTACCTTAGATAGGATAATGGATTTCCCCATCCTCCGAGAATGATAGGCAAAGCGTACAAAACATATTGTGTTCAGATAATCTTCAATGAGTACCTATTTAAATCCACTTATAGATCATTCTGGTTGCCCATTAAAAAATAAGGTATTGCCTCTCCAGCCTTCAAGATTATGTATTGTTAATGTTAGCTTTGCTTTTGCATTAATCGCATCTATTATGCATGAGACAACCCAGAGGTAGAGGGTGTGTAGCAAGCTGTGGCTTGGAGACTAAAGGTCTGTTTGAGGGCAACTGTAGGAAGCTTTATGAGGCCGTCCTGGAGCAATTGGTGTCAATCAGCCAACTGCATTCCTTTTCACTGAATTACAACGAGATAGTGAGAAAGATTATTGTCACTGATGTCAGCATTATTTTTCTTTGGGGAAAGTAGCTGGCGGCTATATGTTGGGTACACAAAACCTCATAATATTTGTCTGCATCATGAGGTCATACCTGCATGAGAATAACAGTGCAGTCTATTCTGGCTTAACCATGTGTATATTACATATGTTAAACCCCCCTTTGGCCTCTGTTTTCATGCAATGCCTGCCCTTACTTCTTTTAGAAAAAATAGAATAGAATAGAATAGAATAGAATAGAATAGAATAGAATAGAATAGAATAGAATAGAATAGAATAGAATAGAATAGAATAGAATTCTTTATTGGCCAAGTGTGATTGGACACACAAGGAATTTGTCTTTAGTGCATTATGCTCTCAATGTACATAAAGAAAAATAAAATACTTTCATCAAGAATCATAAGATACAACACTTAGTGATAGTCATAGGTTACTAATAAGCAATGAAATCGTACTAGGAAACAAATAAAACAATATAAATTGTAAAGATACAAGCAGCATGGTTATAGTTATAAGTGGGAAGAGACAGGTACTAGGAAGGATGGGAAGAATAATAGTAATACAGTCTTAGTAAATAGTTTGACAAGGTTGTGGGGATTAGTTGTTTAGCAGAGTGATGGCCTGTGGGAAAAAAACCAGTCCTTGTGTCTTGTTGTTCTGGTGTGCAGTGCCCTATAGCATCGTTTTTGAGAGTAGATGTTGAAACAATTTATGTCCAGGATGTGAGGGGTAGATATTTTCATAGCCCTCTTTTTGAGTCATACAGTATACAGGTTCTCAATGGAAGGCAACAACAAACAAACAAACAAACAAACAAACAAACAAACAACAAACAACAAACAAACAAACAAACAAACAACAAATAAATCCTGATTTTAGTCCATTAAAACAAAAAGGCAGCCATGCAGAATTACATACAGGGAAGCACCTATAGAAATATTTTTTTAATCATACAAAAAGATTTTACCTTAATTTGTTTGATGAGACGTGGTAACACAGTGATGAGAATGCAATTGTGCAGGCTAACTCTGCCCACTGCCAGGAGTTTGATCCAGTTTGATCCAGTGGTGTAATCCAATTTTTTTTACTACCGGTTCTGTGGGCATGGCTTAGTGGGCATGGTGTGGCTTGGTGGGTGTGGCAGGGGAAGGTTACTGCAAAATCTCCATTCCCACCCCACTCCAGGGGAAGGATATTGCAAAATCCCCATTCCTATCCCACTCTGGGGCCAGCCAGAGGTGGTATTTGCTGGTTCTCCAAACTACTCAAAATTTTCGCTACTGGTTCTCTGAACTGCTCAAAATTTCTGCTACCGGTTCTCCAGAACCTGTCAGAACCTGCTGGATTTCACCCCTGGTTTGATCCTGACCAGTGCAAAGTTGATTCTGCCTTCCATCTTTCTGAGGTTGGTAAAATGAGGATCCAGATTGTTGGGGGCAATATGCTGACTTTCTAAACCACTTAGGACTGCAAAGCACTATGAAACGGTATCTAATTTAAGTGTTATTGCTATTGTTTGAATTATTAATTAGGAATTCCTGACACGATTAACATATTGATAAGAGTGAAGTGGTAAGTTTGATGAGCCACGTTTCTTACCTACACCTAGGTAAGCTGCAATGCAGAAGTACTAAGCTGAGTTCATTTTTCCTTTCCCAGAATGAACTTGTTAACATTTCTTTTTGAAGAGAAACTAACAGGGTGAGCTTCTTTGTTTTGAAACACTTCTCTTGACGTTACAGTTAAAGTCGCCTTTCCAACTTCTGACCACCCTTGTTCTATGATCAGGATGGAGATATACCATATTTTTTGGAATATAAGATGCACTGGAATATAAGATGCAGCTTAGTTTTTGTGGAGGAAAATAGGAAAAAAAAATCTGCCTACCAGGTATTCATCTGGCTAGCATACTTAGCTTGGTCAGCTTCAGCATATTAGTTTGCTGGTTTTTATCTCCTGCTTGGGGATAAAAAACAGCTTCTAAGGCACAGCTGATCTTTGGAGAGAGAAGCAATGAGAAAAGCAGGCAAACCATGGAGATCACTTCACTCACTAGCGCCTCATTAAGGCTGAAAAAAAACTTCACAGCTGAGAGTTGGATGGAGCAGGCAAAGCCTGGAAGATCTCTAGCACCTCGTTAGGGCTGAGAAAAAGCTTCGAAAAAGCTACATTTGGAGTATAAGACGCACCCAAATTTTCAGCCTCTTTGAGGAGGGAAAAAGTGTGTCTTATACTCCAGAAAATACGGTATATATATCTCCATATATATATCTTTGTTGTATGCAACAAAATCTGTGCACTTTGCACCATCACTTAAGATATTATTATAATGCAAGCAGGAAAGATGTTGTAGTAATAGCTAACCTTGTTTCCTGTGAGAGCTTTCATCCTGATATCAGGGTTGTGATTTTGATCTTTCCTGCTGATGAAAGCATACATTTCAGAATGACAGCCTCCTTTGGATTACTCTAACAAATGTAGGTAGGCCATGCACTGGAGTAAGATGAAGTAAGATAAATTCCCGTAAATTGTTTCCTAGCTAAGCACTTAGCCTTTTCAAACAGTGAGACCTGGATCCCATCCGCTTTAGTGCTGAGAGGCAAGTACTTTTTGCACAGGATTAAACTCTTTCACTACATTAACAAAAATAAATATTCCATCCCAGGGAAGGATTTAGTGAGACAGAGGGTACCTCCTCAGTCAGTGTCCTCTTAACAACCAGCCATCATGAAGGTGTGCAGAATTTCTCTTTACAAATTAGCATCTTTGCCATATGGCTGTTTTAATCAAATCGTTTGCAGCAAGGGTGAAATGCTCCTGGTTTGGACCGGATCGCCTGATCCGGTAGCGATGGAGGTGGGTGGTTTGGAGAACCAGTAGCAAAAATCCCTGCCCCCCCACCCCCCCATGCCAAGCTGAGCCGCACGATCATCAGAGGCTTTTTTTTTACTTTTAAAAACATGTTTTTCTACAACCTCTTCAGCAGAAAAAATGCTTTTAAAAGTAAAAAAAAAAGCCTCTGATGATCGTGCGACTCAGCTGGGATCGTCAAAAGCTTTTAAAAGAAAAAAACCCTTTTTTTCTTTTAAATGCCTCTGATGATCCAAGCTGAGTTGCGATCCAAGCTGAGTTGCGATCCAAGCTGATCAGGCAACTCAGCTTGGATTGTCAGAGGCATTTAAAAGAAAAAAACCCTATTTTTCTTTTAAATGCCTCTGATGATCCAAGCTGAGTTTTTTTAAAAAGCCTCTGCCGATCAGGCAACTCAGCTGGGATGTCAGAGCCTTTTGAAAGCATTTTTTTTACAACCTCTTTGCTGAAGAAGTTGTAGAAAAAATGGTTTTAAAAGTAAAAAAAAAAATGGCCACGCCCACCCAGTCACATTACCACCACTACCACCAAGCCACGCCCACAGAACCGGTAGATTTCATCACTGGTTTGCAGTTGGTAGCTGCTATAAATTTGCTATTGGGAGGTGCTCAATAACAAAATACACATGCCAACAGTCATGAAGGGAAGTCATTCCAAACTTCATTTCAAACTTCATAAACGGACTGCTAGGAATCATGATAAATAGGGAATTTCAAAATCATCATGCATTAAGCTGATGACTAGTCAAATGATATTGAATGGAAATATTTGCCAATTGTCTAGAGCGGTGTGGAAGAGGAAGAGGACTTCTAAGAAATTGAAATCTGTATTACTTTTGTGACCTTCCTTCCTTCCTTCCTCTTCCTCCCTCCCTCCCTCCTTCTCCTGTCTCTCTGTCTTTTTTTCTCTCGCACTGTTAGCATGTTTTCTTAGTATGATTATTATTTTTTGCTTCATCTGATTTAACAACTGAATGGACATTTTTTTTCTTAGAATGATGGATATCTATCCTTATGCAGAAAAAGAAAACATTAAAGAATATATTTGATTACTATATTTCGGTCAAAGTAAAATATTGCTGTGGCTTTGTCTAGATGAATGACACTCAGGGAAATTCACGATTAATCTCTTGCACGACACATCTTTACATATTGATATATTGACATATTGCATCTTAACCTAAACATGCACAAACTAGTGCATGTTGTGACGAAAGCTTAGTAAAATAAAATTTTAGTTCTTTTAAAATTTTTAAATCTTAAGTTCCGGAGTTCGCAGTATGTCTGCTTCTTTTTTTACAAACTAATTTGTACACGGGGAACACTCACGTTTCTATTCTCTGTGCCAAATAATGTAGAGATTACAAAAGTTATTGGTCAGGCAAATTGTGCGGTTTAAAGAGGGAAATGAATTGTTTATTTATTTAGCGAATTAGCTCATGGAGAATTTAAAGGGAATTATTTTTGTCAAACAGAAAAGAATGTGCCGCTTAATCATTCAAAAAGAGAAAGAGAGAAATAAATGGTGGCAGCTTTAAACATGATGATGAGTCTTGTAGCTATGGAAGGAATAGGGGTTTTAGTGATAAATGCTAACAGAGGGATTAAGATTGGGATTAAGACCGGGTAACTAAATCTGGCAAGAATGCTATCAGGAACAATAATACAACCATGATGGAAGTGTGGTAGGGTGGGAAATGTCCCCCTTTGAACATACGGTATGAATGCATGCAAAAATAACACCTATCTTCCAATTCCAATACCTTCAAACACTTCCAACATCTTCCACTTATGACTGTATGACTGTAATTTTGTTGCTTGTATCCTTACGATTTATATTGATATTGTTTCCTGATCGCTTATTTGCACCCTATGACTATCATAAAGTGTTGTACCTTATGATTCTTGATGAACGTATCTTTTCTTTTATGTACACTGAGAGCATAAGCACCAAAGACAAAGAGCCTTGGTAGTACAGTGGTCTAAGGCACCCTGTTATTAAGCTGGTTATTAAGACCAGCTGCCTGCAATTACTGCAGGTTCGAATCTCGCCAAGGCTCAAGGTTGACTCAGCCTTCCATCCTTTCTAAGGTAGGTAAATTGAGGACCCAGTTGTGGGGGCAATAAGCTGACTTTGTATAAATATACAAAAGGATGAAGGCTATTGCTGAGCACATTGTAAGCCGCCCTGAGTCTCCGGAGAAGGGCGGCATATAAATCAAATTTTAAAAAAATAAAATAAAATAAAAAATTCCTTGTGTGTCCAATCACACTTGGCCAATAAAGAATTCTACTCTATTGTTTCCTAATATGATTTGATTGCTTATTAGTATCCTATGACTATCACTAAGTGTTGTATCTTATGATTCTTGATGAATGTACTGTATCTTTTCTTTTATGTACATTGAGAGCATATGCCCCAAAGACAAATTCCTTGTGTGTCCAATCACACTTGGCCAATAAAAAATTCTAATCTATTCTACTCTATCTTAATAAGGATCACGGAAGATGTACAAGAGGTTTTAATTCAGGGGAACGTTCATGGATGCAATTATGATAAAACAGTATTAAATAAAAACAAAACCAGGTATATAAAAATTGTAGGGAGTAGAATCTCTCCTTTTAATCTGGGTCCTTCTAAAGACTTGCCATATTACATTTGTTAATAGGGTAATGTATACTTCGGCTAAGTGGAAGCTGTAGTTTTTGTTGGTGCTGTGTTTCCAGGTGAGAGTTGTCCCGTGTAAAACTCCACCCCTTTGTCAAAAAAAAAAAAAAAAGAGGAAAGAAATATTCTTCTACGGTACCCAAAGCAAAAAGAAGATCGGTTTAAGGCAGCTGATTTGCATGATAGTTTAGTATTCCACACAGATCCTGCCGTGTATAATCAAAGCGCTCTCTGCAAGCCACCCTATTCATTTGTGAGTTGAGTGGGGAATAAAGTTTTTTGTGATCACAATAAATGAGATGAATCTAGGCAGAAAGAGAAGGAAGGAAGAAAGTGTCTAAAAGCAAGGTCAACGGAACAAAACTGGGGAGACACCGAGAGATTAAAAGGAGTTAGCAAAACATGAAAGGGGGGAGCATGAATAAATCATACCGAGAAGACGGTAACATTGAGGGTGGGGGTGGAGTAAAATGAAAGTATGTTTGCTAGCTGATAGAGCAAGCAAGGCAGTGGTGAAATGTAAAATTTGTTACTACCGGTTCTGTGGGCGTGGCTTGGTGGTGGTATGGCCAACTTTTTTTTTTTTTTACTTTTAAAACCATTTTTTTTTTTTTTACAACCTCTTCGGCCGAAGAAGTTGTAGAAAAAATGTTTTTAAAAGAAAATAAAGCCTCTGACGATCAGGCAACTCAGCTGGGATTGTCAGAGGCTTTTAAAAGCATTTTTTCTACAACCTCTTCGGCCAAAGAGGTTGTAGAAAAAATGCTTTTAAAAGCCTCTGACGATCCCAGCTGAGCCACACGTTCGTCAGAGGCTTTTTTTCAGCCAAAGAGGTTGTAGAAAAAATGCTTTTAAAAATTAAAAAAAAGCCTCTGATGATTGCGCAGCTCAGCTGGGCATGGTGGGGGGGGCAGGGATTTTTGCTACTGGTTCTCTGAACCATCCGCCACCATCGCTACCAGATCGGGTGAGCCGGTCCGAATTGGGAGCATTTCACCCCTGAAGCAAGGGCTAGTCCACCAGTACAGGCTGGCTTAGGGCGTGATTTTATATTTCAAATAAAAATGAGAAGACCTCTCGGTGGCAATTGGTCTCAAAGATACAAAGAAATGGAGACCATGATAATATTTCTCTAATTTATTTTTTCTTTCTTTCTTCCCATTTGCCTACAGGTGCAAGGTGATTAACAGTATTATGGTTAATAGTATTAAATATTTCCTTCTGAGAGCATCGTGAGTTCAATTAGCTCTCCAGGAGAAAGAAAAAACCTTCCATTCAAAGGGATTTTAAAGATGCTCACATTTTCTCAAAATCACAAGAAATGAGCATTTTCCCCCCTCCCCTTGTTAATTATTCCTTTCTTTGCTGTTACTTCATTATTTTTAAAAACTTCATCAATTTAGCTATTCAGTCCTTAAAATCATATTTAAGTATTTCATTTTTTCCCATTATTGCTTTCTTTTATTTGGTGGGGGGTGAGATGTACGCTGAGTTGTGCCCTAAAATCATTTAAATACATTTTAAATAAATTACTGTGTTTCCTATTGTTCATGGCACGGAATCCAGCTGTTCCTGCTGCCTAGAACTCCTGCGTTTCCTGTTCTTAATATTTTCAAGCACTTCTGCTTAGTGTCAGGATGAAAAAGTTCTCAAGCAATTTAAGGAAAGATTACAGCTTTCAAACTGTCTTTCAAAAGAGAAGACAATGTTAATAAAATATGCATAGGTGTATTGGGGATATACGTGCATTTATTTCATCAATAGGTATCAAGTTGTTGTGGCCCCGCCCTCTGAGCCTGTCCCATCGGAGGAAGAAAGCTCCGAGCATGAGGAAGAGGAGTCAGCCAGGCCTCCCTCTCCAGGCCCCTCCCCTCTGGCATTGTCTCAAGTGCCGGCCGAGGGAGAGGAGACAGCTGATTCGAATCAGAGTGATGAAGAAACATCATTCCTGGACGCACGCCTCCGAAGGCGTGATAAACGTTTGCAGCAGCTTAGGAGGCGTGCTAGGGATTAGAACTGAGTCACTGGACCACACCCCAGAGACTATATAATAGAGGGTAGTGGTCAAAGGATCCTTGTGACGAACAAAGTAAACCTTGGACAGTCACTAAAGCCTCGTCCGGAACTGCTGGGAGGAATATTATTTCTGTTTGGACTTTCTTGAACGTTCGTACCTTATCTGTCTGTTTGTGAAAATAAAGTCCCTTGGCAGACGGTGTGTCTATCGCTGCCAAGAGGGAGATAAGAACTGGGTGCGTTCCAAAGTGTTTCCTTAACCCTCGGCTGGCTGTGTTGTGTGTGTGTGGGGACGGGGACAGATCACAAGTAAGTGAGAGCCAGTTTATTGTAGTGATTAAGGCATCAGGCTAGAAACCAGGAGACTGTGAGTTCTAGTCCCATCTTCGGCACAAAGCCAACTGGGAGACCTTGGGCCAGTCACTTTCTCTTAGCCCTAGGAAGGAGGCAAGGGCAAACCACTTCTGAAATCTTGCTAAGAAAATAGCAGAGATTTGCCCAGGCAGTTGCCAGGAGTCAACTCTGATTCAAAGGCATACATGCACACACAAACATACACACACAATCCTTAGACATCTATTCTGTATGTGTAATGCACTTTTGTAAGGGTATCCAGAACAGTTAAGGAATAATTTTAAAAGTATTTAAAATACTGGATTTAAAACACTGAATGAATGAATGAATGAATGAATGAATGAATGAATGAATGAGGGAAAGCTAGTTTGGGGTAGTAGTTAAGGGCACTAGATTAGAAACCAGGATACCATGAGTTCTAACCTTGCCTTGGGCATAAGCCAGAAAAATATAGGGATTTGTCCAGGCAGTCTCCAAGAATGAGCTGTTTTTGTGCCTAAGGCAGGACTAGAACTCAGGGTCTCCCAATTGCTAGCCTAATGTCTTAACCACTACAATAAACTGGCTCTCACACTCAGAATAATGTTTGTGGTCTCTAAGATAAACCTGAGGTTATGCTAATGTAGGGGGAAGTGACGGAAGAACAGTTCATCCTCTGTATAACTTACATTTGTATTTATATTCCAAATTTTAAATCACTGTGAAGCGGTTCATGGAAAAGGCTCATGTTTAGAACATTAAAATTAAAATCTTAACACGAGTAAATTTTTTATGAGAACATATAACAAATAATTGGAGGAAAACACTGCATAATAAAAGATGAAAGGGGAAATTATCCTTGTGCATTTTAAAGCTGAAAGAATAAAGAGTATTACATTAATAAGACTTAATTGTACCATTAAATATTTAGAATTACTTTTTCTAATGAATATTGTTTTTATTTAATATATTTCTTTCCTTTTCATCTGTTACTTTGGAAAACCTATTGACAAATAATTAAAAAAAAAGCTGCAAGGTTTTACCTAGAAAGCAAAATACTTTCACTCTTTTCAGTGAATTTAAACCTTTGTGTTAAGGATGAACAACAAACAGTTTCGGGATCAGATATAGATTTTATGAGTAAAAGTTTCATGATGTGTTCGTGGGTGAGAATTTTGGTACTTAACCTTCAATAACTTGTTTCTGCAACTCATAAAGTCAACAGTGAAAAATCCCCATTCCCTCCCCACTCCTGAGGGGAAGGATATTGCAAAATCTCCATTCCCACCCCACTTGGGCCAGCCAGAGGTGGAATTTGCCGGTTCTCCAAACTACTCAAAATTTCAGCTACCAGTTCTCCAGAACCTGTCAGAACCTGCTGGATTTCACCCCTGGGTAACCTTTTAAAAACCATCCTTTCTAGATGGAAAAAAAGTCCATCTAAAGGTCCAGATTTTCTACTCCCAACAGATCTCAAGAGTATGTGAAAAGGACTGATGAAGGTAATGCAGGTAATCCTCATTTAATGGCTCCTTCATTTAGCAATTTGTTTGATGAAAAAATAACTTTGTGGCCAGTTGTCAGATTTACAACTTTATCAGGTTTGTAAAGCAAAGGAAGAAAGCTGAAGTTTGTAAACACAGTTGCGATTTAACTTAGGGACTGTTTCACTTAACAATCAAGTTTCTCATCCCAATTTTGGTTGCTAAATGAGGACTGCCTGTACTCAGATGGTAGGTCAGTCAATTGGCTGATTTAATACAAAGAGGTTTTATGGATAGGAATTGCTTTTCTGCCCAAGGGAGATAGGCCAATTGTATCTTTTCCTTCTCTCTGAATCAAATTTTTCTATGGGCAAGGAATTCCAAAATATCTTGGAATAAAATGGGTTGGCGAGACCATAATTTGTGGTTTAGCACACAAAGTCGGCATGTGCAATCCTGAATATCTTCAGCTGAAAAGACACAAAAGTAAGTGAAGTGAGTAACTAGGGCATACAAAACCTTTGCTAGACCAATTCTCAAATACAGTTCATCTGCCTGGAATCCACACTGTATATCAGACATTAATACAATTGAACACGTCCAGAGGTATTTCTCGAGAAGAGTCCTCCACTCCTCTGCTCACAACAGAATACCTTATGCCACCAGGCTTGAAATTTTGGGCTTAGATAACTTAGAACTATGCCACCTTCAGTCTGACCTAAGTATAGAACACAAAATTAACTGCTACAACATCTTGCCTCTCAATGACTACTTCAGCTTCAACCGCAATAATACACGAGTACACAATAGATACAAACCTAAGGTAAACTGCTCCAAACTCAATTGCAGAAAATATGACTTCAGCAACAGAGTGGTCAATGCCTGGAATGCACTACCTGACTCCGTTGTTACATCCTCAAACCCCCATAACTGTAACCTAAGACTGTCTACTGTGGACCTCACCCCATTCCTAAGAGGTCCGTAAAAGGGGCATGCATAAGCGCATCAACGTGCCTACCGTCCCTGTCCTACTGTCCCCATTTATTTGTATCCATTTCCTGTATTCATGATCATTTTTATACTTATATCTGTTATCTTATACATAACATGTATAAGATAACATGTTTGACAAACTAAATAAATAAATTGCATCAATCCACTGCATGGCTTGCACTGCAGTCCAATGCATCATGCATGGTTTGCTTGGTTGTGGCTTACCATGTTATGTCAAGATAGCCACTGTAAATTACCCAATAAACCATGATGAAACAGAGCGAGATTTAATGAAATAGTAATACGCATTATCTTCTTAATATGGAGAGCCTCTATTAATCAGAAATGTCATGGCTTAACTTAGTTGGATAAACAGAAGACACCCCAAAGGCAGATGGCTTATAGTAGTTGATCAGAACAGGGGAATAAAGGAATGCCTTAACAACTTAGAGCACACCGGGGGCCTTTGAAAATGACAGATTTGAAGTGGCCCACTATCTTTTAACCCAATCCGTCAACGGAACCTTTCCGTGCCCTCCAACATCACACAGACAGAAATGATGACATTCTTGACTATGGCTCTCATGCTAAGAGTACTCTTTCAACTGTATTGCCATCAGTTATATCTCTCTATACCAGATTGCTGATAGCTCTTCTTAATATGCCACGATGACATTTATATCAATGTCTTCGTCGACTGTGCAAAGAAGCCTACAGTGAATAATTAAACTGGTTATTCATTTATTAAAAGTGGATCGGAGAAAAACACAATGTCCTTACAATATATTGAATTTGAAAGAAGAACAAAAGGAATTTTTATATCAATTTATATACTTGGCAACTTTGTGTGTGTGTGTGTGAAAGTTTAACCGAGACCCTCCTGATTAATTCTTGGAGGAGAGACTTCCAGGAGACACAAGCAGTATAGTCAAGATTGGGACAAACATCCTGGAAAAAAATTGAGAATTTTTTTCAAAGAATTTTTCAAAGAATTGAGGCCTTTGAACTCTGGTGCTGGAGAAGACTCCTGCGAGTCCCTTGGACCGCAAAGCGATCAAAGCGGTCAGTCCTAGAGGAGATCAACCCTGACTGCTCTTTAGAAGGCCAGATCCTGAAGATGAAACTCAAATACTTTGGCCACCTAATGAGAAGGAAGGACTCACTGGAGAAGAGCCTAATGCTGGGAAAGATTGAGGGCAAAAGAAGACGGGGACGACAGAGAATGAGGTGGCTGGATGAAGCAGTAGGCGTGAGCTTAAATGGACTCCAGAGGATGGTAGAGGACAGGATGGCCTGGAGGAACGTTGTCCATGGGTTCGCGATGAGTCGGACACAACTTCGCAACTAACAACAGCAACAATACTAACCGACATGTCTATGAGATCATCAGAAGCTGAACTTAACTTGGAGGAAACTTACCTTATGCATAAATAGAAACACACTTCTCCACCCAAATATACAACCCAATTCAGCGCTGCAAATTAATCTTAGCAAGTTTACTTCCTAAGGAAAATCAATGCTTCTTTTTACATTTTATTTATTTATTTATTAATCAAATTTCTATACCGCCCTACTCCCGGAGGACTCAGGGCGGTGAACAGCCAAGATAAAATACAGATAATGCAAACATTAAAATTCCTTTAAAATTATTAAATATTTTGGCCGAAACACAGATTTAATTTAATTTAATTTTAATTTAATTTCGAATTTATATACCGCCCTTCTCCCTGAGGACTCAGGGCGGTGTACAGCCAAGATAAAAAACATAGAATACAAATATTAAAACATTTAAAAATATATATAAAATTTGGCCCAAAAAATTAAAATCGCAGACTAATTAAAAGGATTTAAAAATTTTAAAAATTTCTTCTTAAGCCAACCCGGCTTGCTGAAAAAGATAGGTTTTCAGGGAACGACGGAAGGCATTGAGGTCCTGGATTCTTCTTATCTCCGTGGGCAACTGATTCCAGAGGGTGGGAGCCCCCACAGAGAAAGCCCTCCCCCTGGGGGCCACCAGCCTACATTGTTTGGCTGATGGCACCCTGAGGAGGCCCTCTCTGTGGGAGCGCACGGGTCGATGGGAGGTCATCGGTAGCAGCAGGCGGTCTCGGAGATAGCTAGGCCCTATGCCATGGAGCGCTTTAAAGGTGATAACCAACACCTTGAAGCGCACCCGGAAGACCACCGGGAGCCAGTGCAGCTCGCGCAGGAGTGGTGTTACATGGGAGCGCCATGTTGCTCCCATCACTACCCGCGCTGCTGCATTCTGGACCAGCTGGAGCCTCCGGGTGCTCTTCAAGGGGAGCCCCATGTAGAGAGCGTTACAGTAGTCAAGGCGAGAGGTGACGAGGGCGTGAGTGACTGTGCACAGGGAATCCCGATCAAGAAAGGGCCGCAACTGGCGAATCAGGCGAACCTGATAAAAGGTCCCCCTGGTAACAGCCGTCAGATGTTCCTCCAAAGACAGCTGCCTATCCAGGAGGACTCCCAGATTGCGAGCCCTTTCAGTGGGGGCCAAAGACTCGCCCCCAATAGTCAGTGATGGAGTCAACTGACTATATCGGGATGCCGGGAGCCACAGCCACTCAGTCTTGGAAGGGTTGAGCCTGAGCCTGTTCCTCCCCATCCAGATCCGCACAGCCTCCAGGCACTGGGACATCACTTCAAGGGCATCGTTGGGGTGGCCTGGGGTGGAGATGTACAGCTGGGTGTCATCAGCGTACTGGTGGTATCTCACCCCAAAGCCACGGATGATCTCGCCCAGTGGCTTCACATAAATGTTGAACAGAAGGGGCGAGAGGACCGATCCCTGCGGCACTCCACAAATGAGAGGCCTCGAGGTCGACCTCTGCCCCCCTGCCAACACAAACTGCGACCGGTCGGAGAGAAAGGAGGAGAACCACCGTAACACGGTGCCTCCCACCCCCAACTCTTCCAGCCGGTGCAGCATGATACCATGGTCGATGGTATCAAAAGCCGCTGAGAGATCTAATAGGACCAGAACAGAGGAATAACCCCTGTCCCGAGCCCTCCAGAGATCATCGACCAACGCGACCAATGCCGTTTCCGTGCTGTGCCCAGACCTGAAACCTGACTGGAACGGATCCAGATAGGATGTTTCCTCCAGGAATTGTGGAAACTGTTGCGCGACCACACTCTCAACAACCTTCGCAATGAAGCGAAGGTTGGAGACAGGACGATAGTTAGCCAATATTGCTGGATCCAGGGACGGCTTCTTGAGGAGAGGCCTCACCACCGCCTCTTTCAGGGCAGCGGGGAAGTGACCCTCACTCAAGGAAGCATTAATAACGCCCTGGAGCCAGCCTCGTGTAACCTCCCGGGAAGCCAGTACCAACCAGGAGGGACACGGGTCCAGTAAACATGTGGCCGCACTAAGTCTCCCCAAAATCCTGTCCACATCATCGGGAGTCACAGCATCAAACTCCTCCCAGATAACATTCTCAAGACTGTTCCTCGTCACCCTGCCCTGATCTACCCAGTCAGAGTCCAAATCCCCCCGGATCTGAGCGATTTTGTCATACAGGTATTGTCCGAAATCCTCCGCCCTGCCTTCTAAGGGATCCTCCCGCACTCCCAGATGGAGCAGGGCGCGGGTCACCCTAAACAGGGCGGCCGGACGATTCCCTGATGACGCAATAGAGGCGGAAAAGTAGTTAGACTTTGCCGTCTTTATCGCCACTAGGTAGGCCTTAATATGCGACCTTACCAGTGTTCGATCAGATTCAGCGAGACTGGCCCTCCAACCGCTCTCCAGGCGTCTTTTCCGGCGCTTCATTTCCCTCAGCTCCTCAGTAAACCAAGGAGCCACCCGGGATCGGCATCGGGTCAGAGGCCGCAAAGGCACAACTCGGTCCAAGGCCCCACCAGCCGCCCGATCCCAGGCGGCTACCAGGTCCTCGGCCGAGTCATGTGCTAGATCCTCAGGAAATGGCCCAAGCTCCGTCTGGAACCTATCAGGATCCATCAGGCGCCTGGGGCGGATCCATCTAATTGGGTCCGCCTCCCTGCGGCGAGGGGTCGCGGTTCGAAGATCTAGGCGAAGGAGTGAGTGGTCAGTCCATGACAAGGGTTCCATGTCTATATCCCCTATAACAAGACCACTCAACCACTGGCCAGAGACAAAAATCAGATCCAGAGTGTGACCTCCCCTGTGAGTAGGGCCATGAACTAACTGGGTCAGGTCCATGGCCGTCATGGAAGCCATGAACTCCCGAGCCACCTCAGACGTTTCACCGACAGATGGCAAGTTGAAATCACCCATGACTAAAAGCCTGGGTGTATCTACTGCCACCGTGGCTATCACGTCGAGTAGCTCAGGAAGGGCTGTTGCCACGCGGCAGGGAGCCAGGTACGTAAGCAACAAGCCCATCTGAACCCCACGGCCCCACCTCACAAGGAGGGACTCACATCCGGCTATCTGAGGCACAGTGGTCTCCCTCGGATCAAGATCCTCGTTAATAATAACCGCCACCCCCCCCGCCCCTCCCCTGGGCCCTCGGCTGATGGAATGCTCTGAAGCCTGGTGGGCACATTTCAACCAGAGGGACGCCACCCTCCGGGCCCAACCAGGTCTCCGTAATACCCGCCAGGTCCGCTCCTCCCTCTTGTATAAGATCGTGAATGAGGGGGGCCTTATTAACCACGGACCTGGCATTGCATAACATCAGCCGAAGGCCCAGATCCTGAGTATCTAAGCCACCTAGTCTCCAAGAGGAGCCATGGGGACCGGGGCAAGCAATTGCTCTCAAACAGCGAGTGCGAGCCCCCAACACATGATATGGTCCCCTGCTCCCGCCATATCTGCCCCTCCCATCTACCGTGCTGATGGTACAAACCTCATAGGTATCGTCCCCCATCCCTTTCCCAGTCCCTCGACCAACACCTCCCAAATCGTTACCCTGTGCCGGGCTCGGCTCTGACCCTGGTGGATTTCCCCCCCCATCCCCCAGAGTCTTCTTCCCAATTTCTCTAGAAAGATCATTACAAACCCCCCTCCCAGAACCCCTTAAAATCTTAAAAAATTTCCCTAAAAAACCCCACAAATTCTTCCTTGCTCCATGCCATCTCTCTGGACTCCAAAGTCCGTCATCGAGATAGGCCCTCGATAATGTGGAGGGCCAAACCTGCGAGTGGGGAGAATCTCGCAGGGCGAGGAGTTCCGACACCGAATACATTTGTTACTGGGAGTAGTTATGGCTTATAACCAGGGGATCAACCATGATGATTTAAGAGTCCAACGGAAAAGTATATAAGTCTTAGGTAGTATACATTGGAAAACGCCACTGCCTTCATGGCAGTGGGAGGAGTCCAAGAATAGTCCAGAAACGATGGAAATAATAGCCGAGGCTGACTCCCTCAATACTCATACCTAAGGTAAACTTCTCCTTTCAGTTAGGGAGGACAGATAGAGCAATGCCAATCCATAGGTCCAGAAGTATAAGTCGGTTTACAGAGTTAGTGCAGTGGGCATATCAGGAGATGATCCAATGGAGAGTAGATGGAAAATGATGGTGGTATCCAGCTGAGACTGAAAATGGCCTGGATAGCGTGGGACCATCATACGGGCTAAACCCGGCAGAAAAGGGGGGGGGAGCAATACAAAGCGTTTAGGGGGGGGAACACCCCCATAGTCCTCTTCCGGTCCTCCACATCGCCCCCTAGGTCTTTCCCGGTCACAACGCTCACCCAGTTCAGCCTCCATCAGTTCACTGTGGGGCCTCTGGGCGTCAGTGAGCTGGTCACAAACGGCCACACACCTCACAGCCGCCCAGGTCAGTCCAAGATGGTCACGCCGGAATTAGTTCCTGCCATCTCCCTCGCAGCCTTCAGGCTGCCGCCGCCGCCTCCACCGCCAGCCAGCAGCCGCCATCACAGCCTCCTCCCTGGCTGACGCCACAACAGCTGCCAGCCTCTCCGCCATCCTCCTCGTCTTCCCCAAGCCCCGCCAACACCTCCTGGGCACCCAGGACTCTGACGAGGCTCCGACGAGGGGTCCGCCGGGAGCGCTGCGCTGCCGCCGTCTCCCCGCTGCTCAGGCGACCGCCAGCTGATCGCAAAGGCCGCCGCCACAGCCATCTGGGCCGACAACGCCCCCAAACGCCTCCTCTGCAACACCCGACTCCCTCTGGCCAGGAAGCACTCCGGAGAGCTAAAAAGCTCCCAAAAGGTTGGCAATAGCCTCCGCTAGCCTGGTAGGGGCCATAGTTGTTTCGTCTGGCCCCCAAAGACCCCCTGTAGTCCAAATAACACCCCCTCGGTGGTAGCGGACTCAGCAGGGAGCCGCCATCTTGAGCATGCGCAAAGGAAGATTAAAACACCCAATTTATAAAATCAAACGAATTAAAAAATTTAAAAAAGGAGAGTTAGGCCAGGCTAGCAAACATGCCTGCAAACAATTAAAATGGCAAGATATGTTATCAATATGGCTTTTGAGGGAAAAAAAATACACATGTTATATCGAGTGCTTTGGGATTTTAAAATCTCGGAATGGGAGAAGGAGGATGATATATCAACCTGCTTAGTTATCACACACTAGAGGGCACTTGAAGCAGAGCAAAAGATGCATATTTGCAGCCTCTGAAACTGAAACTTTCCCCTAGACAAGATACATTGCAAACCAACAGCGTAGGAGTAGATCTTATATTTTTATTTATTTTTTCCCTTCTCCTTTTGCATCCACCAAAATTAAGGGAGGAAGAATAGGGTAGCAAAGTGTTTTGCTTGATCCAGTGCTATTCGGTTCGAAATTTTATGTTTTCCCGTATTGAGTAATTCTTTGCTCTTAATACTCCACCTGACAGCAAGAAATCAAAATTGCAAATAGCACCTTAGGAATGCTAGGCAGTTTTCATTATACACCTACTGTTCTGGCATAGTGCTGCACAATATTAGCGAAAGGTAAGAAACCATCCTAATGTGTAAATGAATGTCATTCTTCACATTTCAAGAGCACTTTCTCTTGGGACCTCACTTCTAAGGGGTGTCAGTTTATAAAACAATGTTTCTGACAAAAGAAACTGGGGATTTACCCTGCTCCATCAATCCAGCAGCCATCAACATAGACATACAATTTTTTAAAACAGATACCTTATTCTTATTCCTCTTTCTCTTTTCTGCCTCTGGGGAGGAAGTAAGATTGGTCCAAAGAAATCAGTGGTGAGATTCAAAACACAGCTGTGGCTGAAATATCACTTTGTCTTTTCCTAAGTGAAGAATAGCAGGAGAAACTGCTATTTTGCAGTTTCTCCTGCTATTTTGCAGAGTATTCTGCTCTTTTACCTTGTTTTCTGCCTGATATCCTGGCCATTTAATTTTTTTAAAAAATGATTCAGAATCCACACCTACATATATACTCAGCAAGCCATCCCAAAGTTAGATGATCTCAGTTGGATAGGAGATACAGTAGTGGCCAAAATTGTGGAAACCTTTTGGGAAAAGTGTATTTTTGAGGTTTGATGGCTAATAACACCACTTTTTTTTTTTTTTTGGACTTTCAAGATAATCATATTCCACTGCTGGAATGGCCTGGGAATAGCCCAGATCTTAACCCAGTTGAAAATCTATGGAGCCGACTAAAGAAACTTGTGAGTCAGAAGCCACCCAGCAATAAAACCCAGTTAATAGAAGCAATCATTCCATCTTGGTTTCACATTATTACAGCTGAAGAACTAAAAGACTTGGTTCACTCCAAGGGAAGATGTTGTAAGGCCGTAATTCATGCTAAAGGTTACCCAACTAAGTATTAACTGACATGGTGATAATTTTTGTATATCTCGTTTTTTCTACATGTTTCACTTTTCTTCTTTATATGGTAACTGTTATTCTAATAGCAAATCCTTCATAAAACTTATTGCATTACATTCTTGATTAAATTATCTTTCCATTGATATATAATTTTATGGCACTACTCCAAACCAAAGTGGTGTTATTAGCTAGTTTTAGAAAATACACTTTCCCAAAAGGTTTCCACAATTTTGGCAACTACTGTAGTTCTAGGTTGCTTCTCTCCTTGATTAGTTTCCACCCATTGCTTCTTGTCCTGCCCTCAGGTGCTTTGGAGAATAGCTTGACTTCCTCTTCAAAAAATGTTGTACTTTCTTTCATGAATTCTGACTGACTTGAAGAAGAGGAAGGATTGCTACAGTATGAGAAAAACATATCATGTTTTTGTCAGTTCTGCCATTTATTTAAATAAATAGCATAGGAAAATGGACTTTAGTCTTTAAAGATTGAGACAGTTCCTAAACTTTATAAAGTCTTATAAAGTCTTAATAAGACTTTGGAATGAGAAATGCAAAAAAATCATCCAATATTCAGTTTTAATCACTGATTTGATTCAACAAGTTGAGTCAATCTGAGTCATTGCTTTGATTTTATCTGTCAAGTTTTCATTCAGTTCATTGATCAGAGTCATCATATCAAAGTGATTCACCTGGAGTACCAATTTGATTAAAAGTGTATCGGCTCACGCACTTTAAATCAATAAATTAATTCAAATGCACACAATTCAATTTCATCCTTTAAAGTGATTTAATGATTCACTTCAGAATTTTCATTTTGAACCACCTTCTAAATAGAGCCACTGAATCACTTTCCCACTAATCATTTTAATCAAATCTTTACATGGCACTACAGTTAGTCCTCGATGTACGACCACAATGGAGCCCAAAATTTAGGTTGCTAAGTGAAACATCTGTTAAGTGAGTTTTGCTCCATTTTACAATTTTTCTTGAGACTCTTGTTTAGTGATTCACTGCGGTTGTTAAGTTTAGTAACAGAGTTGTTAAGTGAATCTGGCTTCCCCGTTGACTTCGCTTGTCACTAAAGAGGATCACATGACCCCAGGATGTTGCAATCGTCATAAATATGAAGCAGTTGCCAAGCATCTGAATTTTGATCATATAACCAAGCTGCAGTGGTCGTAAGTGTGAAAAATGGTCGTAAGTCACTTTTTTCAGGACTGTTGTAACTTTGAACGGTAACTAAATGAACTCTTGTATGTCAAGAACCATCTGTACTTAGAACCAGAGATGAGCTAATATACCTTTACGTGTTTGTGTATGTCCACCTTACTATTCTTCCCTCTCAAGGGTCAAAGCCAGGTCAAGAAAGAAAATTGATAGCAATTTTTTGGTGAGAGCACAAAAGCTGTGGAAAATCATTCCATTTTAACCATTGTTCGTTAAATATTAGCAACATTTCCTGATTAGCAAACCGGCTGGGAATTCTCCCCTGGAATTGGGACAGGAAGGAGACCTGGGGGGAGGGGCTGCTGGGAAATGTAGTCCCCAGCAGGGGAAAAAAGAATCACGAGTGCTGGGGATGGGTTTGAGCAGCTAAAGAGAAAAAAATGACTTGAAAGAGAGCAAAGAGAATGAAGCTGCTATGAAGAAAAGAGGCTGCACTCCAAGAGTAGAGCCTGGTGGCGCAGCAGACTAATAGCCTGTTATTAACATTCAGCTGCCTGCAATTACTGCAAGTTTGAATCTTCCCCAGGCTCAAGGTTGACTCAGCCTTCCATCCTTTCTAAGGTAGGTAAATTGAGGACCCAGTTTGTGGGGGCAATAAACTGACTTTGTATAAATATACAAAAGGATGAAGGCTATTGCTTAACGCATTGTAAGCCGCCCTGAGTCTCCGGAGAAGGGCGGCATATAAATCAAATTAAAAAAGAGAGAGAGAGAGAGGGAGGGAGAGGGAGAGGGAGGGAGAGAGAGAGAGAGAGATTATTATTCTCCATAGCACCAGAGGGCAGGACAAGAAACAATGGTTGCAAACTAATTAAAGAGAGAAACAACTTGGAACTAAGGAGAAACTTCCTAACAGTGAGAACAATTAACCAATGGAACAGCTTGCCACCAGAAGTTGTGGGTGCTCCATCATTGGAGGTTTTTAAGAAGAGACTAGACAGTCACTTATCCTAAATGGTATAGGACCGTGATGGCGAACCTATGGCATGCATGCCACAGGTGGCATGCGTAGCCATATCAGTGGGCACGCCAGTTCAGCTCTGGCGCCGGCCAGCTGATTTTCGGGCCTTCTGGGCCCACCAGAAGTAGCGAAACAGGCTGTTTCCTGCCTCTGGAGGGCCTTGGGGGTTGGGGGTGGGGAAGGTCCGTTTTTCTTTCTTACCTGGCTCCAGGTAAGAGTGTATCTGTTGAGGGCGAAAACAGCCTTTCCCACTCCCTCAGAGGCCCTCTGGAGGCCTGAAAGGCCCATTTCCCAATTCTCAGTGGGAGAGGAAGTGACATTTTTTGCTGTCCCCAGCCTCTAGAGACTCCTAGAGAGGCTTGTTAAGTGAATCACTGCAGGCATTAATTGAGTAATACGGTTGTTAACTTAATCTGGCTTCCCGATTAAATAATTCTTCCTCTTCTTCCTCCTCCTCCTCCTCCTCTTCCTCTTCCTCTTCCTCTTCCTCTTCCTCTTCCTCTTCCTCTTCCTCTTCTTCTTCTTCTTCTTTTAAGCAGAGAAAAGAATACTATTTTCATGGGTGGAATATGATATTCATGTACTAATGACTCAGTAACAGGAATAGTTGATCTGTTCACACTTTATGGTCTCTTCTTTAGTGATTCCCCCCCCCCCCCGACAATTAAATCTCAGAAGAAGATTTCATACGGTGCTTTTTTTTATTTCCTTGTTCTAGAAGCTGTATCAGTCTGGGAAGACTCGGAATGGTGCAAGGAGATACAACGGAGAACAAGAAGAAAAATACTAACTACTTCTCAGAGTAAGTTTAGGGTCAGAATTTGAAAGACATTCTGGAACAGCCTGAAAATAAAATACCAAAAGAACCACACCTTACTATGAAGAGGGAGAAAATCTTTTAAGAAATTTCAAGGCAGAATTTGGTATAGTATTAATAACTTCTGATCTTTATTCCTGTTGCTTTACCTGCAATTTATTATTCCACTTAGTTATTTTTTTTTTTATTCTCTGCAAGTGAAAGATATTTATATTGCTATTCTTTCCTTTAACACTGCACTTTATTATTTTATTTCGTGGGAACTGACAGGTCAATGTAAGTTATTTTGGCCAGCCTAAATATATATGGAAATAAAATCAATAGGAAAGCAACTTTCTGAAAAACAGATGTTTCTACTGAAAATGGATTTGGGGTTCAGTAAATGCATGCTTGAAAGTCTACCTTTTTTCCAAATGTAACAATAGTGTCTTAAACATCAAAGATTGGATGTTTCAGAATTGCATCTCAATCACAACCATGGTTTATTATTCTGTTTGATCACGGCAGGTGAAATTGGAAAATCACAGTTAGATTTTCTGTTTAATTAAATAAGGGATCCTGTTCTAATGGCACAAAGGTTTAACTTGCGCTATCAGACAAACCATTGAGGAGCAAATAAACAGTCCATTGTAGATTGGTTTTTAATCCAAATCAATATAAGACAATTTAAAGTAACTGCAGGTAAGTTTTTTCTCAAAGCTGCACTGCCATGTTTTTTCTCTCTCCAGCAATAGTCTGACTCCAGTTCCAAAGCTTGATCTGCACTTTCTTTAAGCAGTAACTATATCTTCCTTATGTTTTTTTAATAGACCATTCTTCTAACCTTTTAGTCAATCAGAAAAGGTCCTTAGCTCTAGTTTCAATTTCTCCTTAATTGCAAGATAGCTGGGATGAACTTCTGCACTTCCGTTTCCCGTGACCATATTTCCTCTATTAAATAGGAAAATCTTCTTATTAATGCCAAATACCGTTTTTTTGTTACTTTTGAACTCCTGGCCAGCATAGCCCCACAAGCTAATAGCAAGCGTTTTGCAACCCCCCCAAGAACCAAAGACAAGGCTATGTTCACATCGCACACTGAATAGATAATTAGCCAATCATTTCTGGTTTTTGTCCTGCTAAATTGTATAATCCCATCCTGTGTGGTCATCTCATTGTGCAGTGTTGCATATGATACTGGAATATTGGCTTGAGTAAACCATGAATTCACTTTAATAGTGGAAAATACAATATATAGCCAAAATGGTTTGAAGTTCCATAATTTTATACCCCTACATACAACAAAGATTATGTATCCTGGAATAAGTTAGCTCCATTCAGGAGAATGGGAGTTTCTGTAATAGTTAATGTTCTCTCTCTCTCTCTTTTTTTTCTCTCTCTCCCTCTCTCTCCCTCTCTATCTTATCTATCTATTTATCTTCTATCTTATCTATCATCTATCTATCTATCTATCTATCTATCTATCTATCTATCTATCTACCTACCTATCTATCTATCATCTTTTATCTTATCTATTATCTATCTATCTATCTATCTATCTATCCATCCATCTATCTATATCTTCTATCTTCCTTCTATCTATCTTCTCTCTATCATCTGTCTCTATCTCTATGTCTGTCTGTCTGTTATATCTATCTATCTATCATCTATCATCTATCATCTGTCTGTCTATCTATCTATCTATCTATCTATCTATCTATCTATCCCATCCATCTTTCCATATCTATCTATCTATCTATCTATCTATCTATCTATCTATCTATCTATCTATCTATTATCTTCTACCTTCTATCTATCTTCTCTCTATCATCTGTCTTTATCTCCATGTCTGTCTGTCTGTTCTATCTATCTATCTATCTATCTATCTATCTATCTATCTATCCATCCATCCATCCATCCATCATCTATCTATCCATCATCTATCTATTGTCTATCATCTTTCCGTCATCCATTGATCTTCTTGTGTGTTTTTCTCAAGCATTGAAAATAAGACCCAAAAAATATCTTCAGTCTATTGTTGTATTCTTGTCTTACTTGCTGGCTATCTTGTTTCATTCGGAATTAGTCAGTTTTACAATTCATCTAGGAATAAAAGGAGAAAATTAGTTTTATAATAAAGAACTAATAGTAGACTAACTTCATTTCCAAATAGTGTGAGCTGTATCATTTAGAACATTGTATTCTTATAGAAATTGCTGAGAGAACAATTAATCAAAAATCAAAGAGATAGGAGGGTTTACACACACACACACACACACACACACACACACACACACACACCTGAACTGGGTCATGTAGATCTAAAAGCAACTGAGTGACTGAACAATATATGATATCATTTGTCCTTTTGGGCCACTTTCTTGTGAACATTTTGAGAACATATGCCCAATCTTGCAAACTATCTACTGGCAAAGCATGTCTACTCAGAACAAGGTTGCAATGATGGACATCCCAATCCCATAGAATTTATACAATGCTCTCTCCCAGAAGGTAGCTTTATATTACATCTGCTTAACATAGGGCATACTTTTTCTTGATATATGAGTAGATTTCCAAAATATTTGCTTGCAGCTACTTATTATTTCATTTTGCAAAGAAAATTATTTCCATTTTGGAATTGTTGGCAATAAAAAAATAATAATGTTGGAGAGACCTGTGTTTTGATTATTATTATATTTTTTAGCATGCCAGCTTTGCAATTATGGTGCAATTAAAATAGTTTTAAATGCAAAAATCAAGGGAAGGGCAGAGTGAGTATTGAGGGAATGGCCCCAGACACATTTATGTCCCAAGATATAATGTGGGAAAATCACTTCTCAGAGAATTGAAGACCCTTGAGTATGTAGACATAAGTTGGCCATCTTGATTGTTCATACACAATGCCAGAGTATTAAAACTATGTATCACATGATCGTTAAAACTAAGCCACCAGAGTATCTTTTGAAGTAAAAAAAAGCATGCAGAATGCAGAGGAAATCTTTCACTAGAGTATGTACATTCTCATTCTTATTCAGCAAGCGAAAGCATAAGTGCAGAGGGAGTTACACCAAAGGATTTCTTTTATTATTCCAATGCAAATCAAGCAATATATATATATATATATATATATATATATATATATATATATATATATATATATATATATATATATATGAAAGCCACATTCTCTGATGCTATCTATTTCAGTGTCTGATGTGTTTATGGTGGCCCAAGGGAATCAATTCAATCCTAGGATGTAATACAGCATTGTCTAGTAAATATAACCACTGAACAGGAAATACATATCCTAGCTACAGATAGCGAGATACACCCAGTAGTGCGTTTCATTTACCTTTGCTACCGGTTCGAAACTGTGAGCGCTCGCGCAGAGTATCCATGATGACATACGGGTGGGTGAGCAGAGCGTCCCGCTGTCGCCGCTACCAGCTCGCCTGAACTGGGTCAAACTGGTTGAAACCCACCATTGGATACACCTACATATACAGTTTTCAGATTAGCGATAATCTCAAAAGTAACAATGGAGTTTAAATATCTAGAGGAAGATAATTAGAAAAAAGAAACTCAAAATGTTTTCCTATGCTCCTGAGAAAATTCAAAAAAAAAATTGATTTTTTTTCAGGGTTTTTTAAAATATTTTTTTTAACTTTTTTACTATCTAATAACCCGTTGCTTTGATTTCTTGATATGAAAGATTAAGAATACATCTGGTTTATATTTCCAAGAACATTACATAATCAAAGAAGTGCGAAAATTGAACATTTGTTACAGGCAATAAGTCCATCATGTAGTTTGAAGATCTATATTTGATCTTAGTAGTCCTGTTTTTTGGTTTTTTTACTAGATATATACACAGCAGAAGTAACGCTTAGCATCTCTTGGTTCAGCTTTCAGCTGGTTTGCATGTATATTTTCCAATATATACCCAATGCTTTTGATGTAAACAAGTGTTATTTGGTTTTTTTAAAGCACATGGACCATGTGGTTCTCTTACCATGTTTCCCCGAAAATAAGACCCTGTCTTATATTTTTTTTGAACACCGAAATAAGTGCTTGTCCTTATTTTCAGAGATGTCTTATTATTTTGGGGCATATGGAGCAAGATGGGGCTTCTCTTGCTGTCTTACCTGATTTCCAGCTCTGTCTTCCTAGCCCTAACCAGAGGAAATGGCGGGGACCAGCTGCGCATGCATTTAAATATTTTCGGGGAGGGCTTATTTTTTGGGGGGAGTTATTTTAGCACCTGTGCTAAAAAGCCCGATTAGGCTTATTATCAGGGGATGTCTTATTTTAGAGGAAACAGGGTAGTTAGAGACATCTGAATTGTTATAACCAAAGAGGCGTAGCAAAAGTTAGACACTTTCCCGGAAAGTTCACTGAAATTATTAGTTGGTTCCACATGAAAAACTCAAAAGCCTGGGAAAAGTGTAAAGAAAAAAAAATATCCAAAAAGTCCGTACTAAAAACTTGCAACCAAACAATTAGGCATGCACAAAAAATAATTCCTATTTTCTTTCTCCCATGCTCTGCCCTTCATTACCATAATCAATAATCAGGTTACATAAATTGTCCCCAATAAATTGGAGAACACATCTTTCTGAAATATAAGCATTTATTTTCTAAAGAAAGGAAAAAGTGCAAGCAAAAACCCACTTTAAAAAAAACCCCAACAACTATTATCTCTTAACTTTGTATGTAATTTTCTTTCCTCTTCCTTTTCTGCTGCTTGTAATTTCTGTAAAAAACATATAAAAGGAACATGAAGTTGCTATATTTTTCTTAAATGTTTCGAAACTCATTTAGAGGAACCTGTTTAGTGGAAGGAAAGTCGGATACTTAATCTAGTATTATTATCATATCCATTGCAAGATAAAACATTTTTTTTGTCCTATTATTTCTCTTTGTATTTTTAAAAATTGTATTTTATTCTCTTCATTATATTGAAGTTGGGAAATTAAATTTCCCAAAGGGCCCCATCAGAAACAAGGACTGTTGTGGAGGACCACTGCTTCCCTGTCCCGTCTTCTGCTGATGCTGTCACCATCACATCTGTGATGCCAATGGCCCATCCCTCAACACCAACTCCTCATCTCCCAACGCCACCAATGCTATGGGCCAGACAGATGGCAGACAGCCAAAGAGTCAGATGTGGCCCATGGGCCATAAAATGCCCAGGTTTGTTATATTGTCATCTGATGTTCATTTAAGTGGTGCCTAAATAGAATTAATTAAAGTTAATTAAATACATTTAATTACATTAATTACATTAAATACATTTAATTAATTAAATACATTTCTCTTCTTTGAAGTTCCTGGACTTTTATATATCATTCTGGTGGCCTGAAGTGACCCAGTTGGTTTCTGCGCCTACAGGAGGACTAGTATCTGAATCCCCTTTCCTAATTCAGTACCTTAACCAGGATCCCACACTATCCCTCACATTCCTTTCATAAAAACTCAAAATAAATCTGATCATACAAGGATTCTTAATAATATAGAATTATGGCAGCCCACTCAAAGATGCACAATTTGAAAAATCAAAATGGAATGTCAGCTCAATGACAAGCAGAACTAAACAGAAAGAATAGTGAAAGGAAAGAAGATGGTCTAGGATATGTGAAGGTGAAACGATATGAGAAGTTGGCTTTTGGCATTTTGAATGTACAATATGTAGTCATCTTATCCATCCATATCTTCTGAGAAGCAAGCTCTATTAATCTTAGTGGGACTTATGCCAAGTAAGCATGTATAGGATTTAGTCTTCACACAAGTTATGGTCAATTAATTTTTTTTACAGAACAATCCTATTCATGTTTATTTGAAAGTAGGTCTCATCAAGGTCTTTCTTAAATTTCTGAAAGGCCTAGAGGCAGAACATTTATTTATAGTCTCTCTCTCTCTCTTTACTATTCCTTGACTCCTACATCAATATATTTTTCTTCACTGAAATTTCAGAACTCACCTCCCTGATTAAAGTCTGGTGAACGACTGAATTAAGCCATTTAACTTCCTTGGCAGGATTTTTAGTTATCGTTTGCCACTACCTCCTTCCTAGGACTGAGAGTGTGTGACGGGCATAAGGTCACCCAGCTGACTTGTGCCTAAGACAAGATTAGAACTCATGGTATTCTGGTTTCCAGTGTGACTTTAACAACTGAACCAAACTGGCTTTCCCATGCATTAAATAGGTATTTTTCATTCATTCATTCATTCATTCATTCATTCATTCATTCATTACCCAGTATTTAAAAGTTATATATATATATTTTTTAAAAAATAGCCCATTCCCATAACTGCTCTGGGGAACTTACAAAAATGCATTACATATGCAGAATAGCTGTTTAAGGTTTATGTGTGCATCAGAGGTGGGTTTCAGCAGGTTCTGACCAGTTCTGGAGAACCGGTAGCAGAAATTTTGAGTAGTTCGGAGAACCGGTAGTAAAAATTCTGACTGGCCCAGCCCACTGGTGGGTTCCTCCTGGTTTGGCCCGGTTCGGCCGAGCCGGTAGCGGTGACGATATGACGGTAGTAAAATATTTTGAAACCCACCACTGGTGGGCATGTGTGTTTGTGCATGCATGCCTTTAAATCAATGTTGATTCCTGGCAACTGAAACAGAAAGAGAACAGAATTGGAAGGGACCTTGGAGGTATTCTAGTCCCCTGTTTGAGTAGCAGACCCTATACTATTTCATACAATGGCTGTCCAGTCTCTTCTTTTTAAAAAAGAAGCCTCTAGTGAAGAAGCATCCACCAAGGCAATCCATTCCACTATTGTTCTATTGTTCTCACTGTTGGGAAATTTCTCCTTAGTTTTAGGTCGCTTCTTACCTTGATTAGTTTCCATCCATTATTTCTTATCTTGGCTTCTGGTGCTTTGGGAAATAGCTTGACTCCCTCTTCTTTGTGGCAGCCCCTCAGATGTTGGAACATTGCTATCATGTCACCCCTAGTCCTTCTTTTCACTAGACTAGGCAAACCCAATTTGTTTGTACATCTTTCCCCGTATGAGTTCCTGCTGTTTTTTAGGCAAGGTTTCAGAATTGCTTGGCCATCGCCTCTTTCCTAGAGCTGAAAGAGAATGATTGAATCAAGGTCATTCAACTGGCTTTGTGCTTAAGGAAGGACTAGAATGCATAGTCTTCTGGTTTCTAGCCTGATGCCTTAACCACGACAGCAAACTGAATTTCAGGCTGTTTGAGTCATAATTTAGATAAAAGCGATACACCAATTAAATTACAATTATAGTAACCAATTGACTCAGTCTGCGTAAAATAATTTTGCCACAGGCAAGTTACTTTATCATATCTTGTGCTTTTGTTTGATTAAAAATATCCCTTTACTATTCCCATTTTAATCCCGGTGTTTTTCATTGCTTTTTTTTTTTTTAATTTGATTTATATGCCGCCCTTCTCCGAAGACTCAGGGCGGCTTACAATGTGCTCAGCAATAGCCTTCATCCTTTTGTATATTTATACAAAGTCATCTTATTGCCCCCACAACTGGGTCCTTTTCCTATTTGCCCTGGCAAAATAATATCACCTCCCATGCTTGCCCCTTCATCTTTCAGTCAGTTCCCACCCATGTGTTTATCCACTGTTCTTTGCGTTCATTGCAGGGGTGAAATCCAGCAGGTTCTGACAGGTTCTGGAGAACTGGTAGCAGAAATTTTGAGGAGTTCAGAGAACTAGCAAATACCACCTCTGGCTGGCCCCAGAGTGGGGTGGAAATGGAGATTTTGCAATATCCTTCCCCCAGGTGTGGGGAAGGAATGGGGATTTTGCAGTATCTTTCCCTGGAGTGGGATGGGAATGGAGATTTTGCAGTATCCTTCCCTTGCCATGCCCAGCAAGCCACACCCACCAAGCCACGCCCACAGAACCAGTAGTAAAAAAAAAATGGATTTCACCACTGGTTCATTGTAATATGATTATTGGCAAGGCATGAACTTATTTCTTTGGAATACTCGTTATTTTAGACAACATCACATTTACGACATTTGGAGATCACAAATGGGGAAAAAAATATCAAACTGCACTTTGGTGTATGGCCAAATCACTTAACAATGTCAGGCACAAAATAATCCAGGAAACAAGTCAAGGCTAATTGAGAGTTGGTAAACAGATAGTGTTGCAGCAACCATTTTCTGATAACTTTAGGGCAGGGTCAGCAACTTGCAGTTCTGGAGCCACATGTGGCTCTTTCATCCCTCTGCTGCAGCTCCCTGTTGCTGGTTGGCTCCACAATTGATAGGACTTTTGGTTAGGACAGGTAGAGGAATAAGGATGTCGCACTAGGAGGAAACTCTATGGTGGGGGAACTGGAGTTCTGGTCAGCAGAGAAAAAAGGAAGCCGCACTAAAAAGAGACTATGATGTGGGAACCGGACTTCCGGTTGGCTCCAGAATTGAATGGGGGTTTCTGGTTAGGAGCTTTGTGGCTCTTTGAGTGTTTAAGGTTGCCGACCCCTGCTTTAGGGATTTATACCTGTGCTGCTTTCAGTAACAGGCCATTAGCTGCTTGCAGTGTTCGTATTCATTTAGTCTTGCAGAGGAAAAGTTACTCACGACTTCTGCTTTTTTAAATGAACAGTTTAAAAAACAGGGCAGACACTGAATCTGTATTTTTGATGCCTTAAAGCAGAGGTCTTCAAACTTGCAGCTTTAAGACTTGTGGACTTCAACTTGAGTTGAAGTCCACAAGTCTTAAAGCTGCAAGTTTGAAGACCTCTGCCTTAAAGTGATGGTAGACAGTGATGGAGTTACCAAATTGAGACTGTCCAGATCCAGATGTCCAGTACATGAGAGCAAAGAGTAAATGTTCTAGATCTTTTTTTTTTCTCCACCTATCATCATTTGGATTTTTTTTAGTCCAGTTCTACTAGCCTGGTTTTCTTTCAAAGGGAAATCTGAGATATCCACTAAAGATGTATTTTGTGATTTCCAAGCTGCGATCACACAAAATACAGTAAGTTTTTTTTTAAAAAAAACCACATACTTAAATAATAATTGTAGTTGATATATATAGAGAAAATTGTAGCTATTGACTGTTAAAAACATTTTCCTTTGATATATTGTTTTATTTTTTAAAGCACTTTGATGTGCTTTTTTCTTTTTCTTTTAACAATATATATATATTTATCTTCATGTTCTGTTCCCCCCCCCTTTTATCATTATTTTAAAAGCAAAAAAAATGAATAAAAACAAAAAGAAAAGAGCTGATTCTGGTGGAGCAGGAAGGGAGTGAAAGCAGTAATAAGTTGAGCTCATAGTACCCATTAATCCACAGTCGTTTGGTTTACATTGAGTATATTGTAAGAACCAAGCCACTGTCAACCATAACTTAACTCTCAATACTTGCAAATCCAGCCAAATGTTGTTTAATCAATGGACCATGGTTCCACAAATTATGCTTTGGCCATTAGCACTTAGCAGGTGTTCAGATGGGTATTGGTGCCTGTAAAGGAGAAAAAAGAAAGCTATGTTTAAAAGAGAACTAAGAAGATCCACGTATAGTCAAGGCCATGGTTTTCCCAGTTGCAATGTACGGCTGTGAAAGTTGGACCATAAGAAAGGCTGAGCATCAAAGAATCTTTACGCTCCCATAGAGAGGGGCTTCTCAGGGTGCCGTCAGCCAAACAATGTCGACTGGCGGCCCCCAGGGGGAGAGCCTTTTCTGTGAGGGCACCCACCATCTGGAACGAGCTCCCCCCAGAGATACAGAAGATTCCGGATCTGCGCACTTTCCGTCGTGCCCTCAAAACATTCCTGTTTCAGCAGGCCGGCCTGGCCTAACTTTCCCTTTATATTGCTTTTTGATTTTATTTTAAACTGGGATGTCTTGAATTATCTAGGACCAGAATGTTTAGTATATTTTAATTGGTTGTTTTTTTTTTAATTATTATTATTAACGTTTGTATTACATGTATTTTTATCGTTCGCTGTTCACCGCCCTGAGTCCCTTAGGAATAGGGCGGTATATAAATTTAATAAATAAATAAATAAATAAATAAATAAATAAATAAATAAATAAATAAATAAATAAATAAATAAATAAATAAACTATGGTGCTGGAGAAGACTCCTGTGAATCCCTTGGACTGCAAGGTGATCAAACCGGTCAGTCCTAGAGGAGATCAACCCTGACTGCTCTTTAGAAGGCCAGATCCTGAAGATGAAACTCAAATACTTTGGCCACCTAATGAGAAGGAAGGACTCACTGGAGAAGAGCCTGATGCGCTCTTCTTTTGAGGGCAAAAGAAGAAGGGGATGACAGAGAATGAGGTGGCTGGATGGAGTCACTGAAGCAGTCAGCCTGAGCTTAAATGGACTCCGAGGGATGGGTAGAGGACAGGAAGGCCTGGAGGAACGTTGTCCATGGGGTTGCGATGGGTCGGACACAACTTCGCAACTAACAACAACAACAAAGAAGAACCATCCATGACTGGCCCAATGAGAGGCAATCTCGACTGTGCCTCTTAAGGCTGATGAAAGCATAGCTAAAGAGCGTTATTAGCAGGCATTACATATGTCATTAATTCCACAGCCCTAAAGTAAAGGACATCATTCTTTGTTCTTGAGTGGATTTATCTTATTATAAGGCCAACAAAACTCTCGGTGGTTTACAAAAATGATGTCTTCAAACCTGGAGCAAAAGGGCTATTCTATTAAACGAAAAAGAAGGCAAATTTCTCCTCCAGTAGCGTTCTATAACTTCGAAGTGTCTAACTGGCGACTCATTTGTTTTGTTCTTGTCGGTCTCGGCCTCTCTCCTGCCCTTCTCCTTCAGCCTCTTCTTGGCAGGCTTCCCACCTTTTCTGCTTCATAGGTTACCTTTACTGCTGTCTTTCACTTCCTTATCTATTGTCCTCATTTGGCTCTCCTTGCCCACTTTTCTCTGCTACAAACGATTGGCATGTATTTCTAATTTATTTTTTTCCCTTTTCCCCTTTCTTTCGCAACTTTATCCCTTTCCTGTTTTGTCTTTTTTCTGGGTTTCTTTCTGCCTTCTTGAGCCGACCATGAAAGCTCAACTTCTTCCAACTGTGTTTTTTTTTCTTCCTTCCTTCCTTCCTTCCTTCCTTCCTTCCTTCCTTCCTTCCTTCCTTCCTTCCTCTCTCTCTCCCTCCTCCCTCCCTCCCTCCCTCCCTCCTTCTCTCTTTCTTTCTCACATTGTTAGTGTGCTTTCTTAGTATGATGCTTTGCATGTGAAATATTGCAAATTTTAGCTCTATCTTCTTCTGTCCCTGGAAAAGGTGCCTAATCACAAATTTTAGAGAGCCACTGATTAGCCGTGAAAACAAAATTCAGCTACAGCCCATCTTCTTTCCAGAGAATCTTTTGGAGTGCTCACTTGGTCCTTGGGGAAAACAGATTTTGGATGTACCTTCAATCAGGTTTCAACTACACACTCAAATATGGTTGATATGGAGCTTAGCAATTTACACAGAGTTGAAGAGATAACAGCAGAGAGGTAATGTATAAACAAAGCGGAGTCTCTTGACAGAAGCTTGTCTGAATAGTTTCACTTCCAATAGGAATAGCCAGAAGAGAAGTTAAATCCAGTCTGAAAGTCAAGATAGTCAAGTTGGATTTGTCCAGTCCAAGGATACAACACATGAGCGTCACACACAATAGTCGGAGATCAGACAATTGTTCCAGCAAAAGAACATGGGTCAGGGCTGCCTCTTAAATCAGGCAGCAGGAAGCTGTCACTAATCAAGATTTGCAACCTTGTATGGCAATGTGCCTCATAGAACACCTTTGCTCTGCTTTCCTCTCTACACTCCAACTTACATTACCCTCATCTGAAGGCTCCAACTCTTCAGGTGGCACCTATGTTTGGTCAGCCTCCATGTCATTCTTGGCTTTGGGTCCTGAGGCTGACCTTTCACAGTCCTGCTCAGTAGTGAAATCCAAATTTTTTTACTACCGGTTCTGTGGGCGTGGCTTGGTGGGCATGGCAGGGGAAGGATACTGCAAAATCCCCTTTCCCTCCCCACTCTGGGGCCAGCCAGAGGTGGTATTTGCTGGTTCTCTGAACCATTCAAAATTTCCGCTACCGGTTCTCCGAACTGCTCAAAATTTCCACTACCGGTTCTCCAGAACCTGTCAGAACCTGCTGGATTTCACCCCTGGTCCTGCTGGATTAGCTTCTTCATATTCAGAGTCATCATCTGATTCCTGGATCATGACAGAATGTGTGCTGATGAGTCAAGTCTCCAATTTTTCTCCCACACTATTCAAAGACCATCTTGTGATAGATAGATAGATAGATAGATAGATAGATAGATAGATAGATAGATACCCTGTTTTCCCCAAATTAAGGCATCCCCTGATAATAAGCCCGATCAGGCTTTTGAGCACATGGCAATAAGGCCAAGCGCTTATTTCAGGGTTCAAAAAAAATATAAGACAGGGTCTTATTTTCAGGGAAATACGGTATAGATATAGATATATACTCTCTGAGGTTCCTATTACCTATGGAGGAAATCAGGTGACTGGAAGTGTCTGACAACCAGCATACTAGCAAACAGATATTGGCAATGAGGGCCACCAATTTTATGCTGGTACAGCTTTCTGCTAACTCAACAATGGATGGATATCATTTTAGATTAGTACTGCAGAGAGGAAATTATCTGTAGATGTGTGTAAGCTGAATACATCAATGAACTTATTTAAACAGGACAACGTTTCCAAATAAGTGATGGCCACAACTTAGGAAATTTTAAACAAGGAACTAGATAAATTCATGAATGCCAGTTTCATCCACGCTTACTCTTCCAAATGGCTGCCTACAGCATTACAATCTGCCTGGCTAGGTGGCTCAGTGGCTAAGACGCTGAGCTTGTCAATCAGAAAGGTCGGCAGTTTGGTAGTTCGAATCCCTAGTACAGGTCTCCTGTGTGAGCAGGGGGTTGGACTAGATGGCCTCCAAGGTCCCGTCTATTTTATCTTATCTTATCTTATCTTATCTTATCTTATCTTATCTTATCTTATCTTATCTTATCTTAAGTCAAGGCACGCATTTCTTTGAGTTGACTCCAGAAAACTTAATTTACAAGTTATAATTTTTGAGTTTATAAACATGCTAAGCCAAATTGAAGCAGATCACATCATACCTTACCTTGGTCCATGAGTATTACTATGTTGAATATCCCAGAGTATATCCATTCCATTAGTAGTAATGGGGACACAAAATCCACATTAGAAAAACATATGACCTAGGCACACAAAGGTTTCAAAGAGACCCTGAATTTCCCACTTTGGATTTTTTTCCTTTCCCCCCCCCCCTTTTTTTTTTGTTCTCTTGTGTTTGGTAGCTTAGAGATACCTGAGGCATTTGAAATAAAGACCACAAAAAAGGATGCTAGAATGAAATTAATCTATTTCTCTTTGCCTCTCATAACTTTACACCTTAGAAGATATTCAAAAGAGAGTAACAATAAACTAAAGGAGGACAATGGATATCATACAATGCACTGTGATTTTTTTAAAAAAAAATAATTTCAGAAGGCAAGGAGATTTATCTCTGTGATCAAGGAGTTCATATTCTTTTCTTTACTGGAAGCAGAATTGTATTGCTTCATGTCTCAGCAGGTGACAAAACTTGGTTATTGGAAGTGGGATGTGCCTTCTTAGTACTTGGATGGGACTCGTGAAATGGTATTCATTGATCCAAAAATAAAATATGAATATAAGAGTAAGGGTAATACATATATGGCAGTAGTGAAATCCAAAATTTTTTACTACCGGTTCTGTGGGTGTGGCTTGGTGGGCGTGGTGTGGCTTGGTAGGCATGGCAGGAGAAGGATACTGCAAAGTCTTTACTGAAGAGAACTTTTAGCTTATTGGGTGTGGAATTCTTCTGAATAAGAAGAGACGCCAGTACCACTTTCAGGAGAAACCGGATTCATCCCATGGCCCTGTTGGGAGTTGAAGACTTGAGTTTTTGATCAAGATCTGAATGTTGCCCACCCATTCTGAAAATCTAAAACTTTCACCCTTCATCTTTCTCCTGTAAGTGAAGTCAACAGGATGATCATTACATGCCACCTGGCTTTTGTTAACTCTGACAAGAGTGTATCCATGATGATCTGCCTCTAATCTCCATCACCATTGAAGCGGAGTCTATCCATCTTGCTACTGATTGTCTTCTTCTCTTTCCTTCCTTCTTGCCCAGCATTAGAGCCTTCTCTAAAGATCCAAGTCTCCAAGGTAGGACAACTAGAGATGGTCATTTGTGCCTCAGGTGAGAAGTTTGGGTTGATCTGTTCAATGATCTATCGGTTTGTCTATGGAGATTCTCAATCATCCAGGTCATATTTGTCCCAAAGGTGAGGTTCCCCCCCAAAAAAAATGTCTCCAAGGGAAAATAAAGTCCAGTTGCCTTTTGAAAAACTACCTTTGGGATTCATCCGTTTGTTTTCTTGGCTGTCCACCGTCTTCTCTATAATGCCTTGGTAAGGCCACACGTGGAATACTGCATTCAGTTTTGGTCGCCACGATGTAAAAAAATGTTGAGACTCTAGAAAGAGTGC
This sequence comes from Pituophis catenifer annectens, assembly GCF_029215685.1. NCBI lineage: Eukaryota > Metazoa > Chordata > Lepidosauria > Squamata > Colubridae > Pituophis > Pituophis catenifer. Next base: position 12,229,380 of record NW_027256893.1, on the reverse strand, counting down.
AGAGAAGAGCAACAATGATGATTAGGGGAGTGGAGGCTAAAACACATAAAGAATGGTTTCAGGAACTGGGTATGTCTAGTTTAATGAAAAGAAGGACTACGGAAGACATGATAGCAGTGTTCCAATATCTCTGGGGCTGCCCCAAAGAAGAGGGAGTCAAACTATTCTCCAAAGCACCTGAGGGCAGGACAAGAAGCAATGGGTGGAAACTAATCAAGGAGAGAAGCAACTTAGAACCAAGGAGAAATTTCCTGACAGAACAATTAATCAGTGGAACAACAAGTTGTGAATTCTCCAACACTGGAAGTTTTTAAGAAGAAGTTGGATAACCATTTGTCTGAAGTGATGTAGCATTTCCTGCCTAAGCAGGGGGTTGGACTAGAAGACCTCCAAGGTCCCTTCCAACTCTTGTTATTCTGTTCTGTTCTGCTCTGTTCTGTTGTTCTGTTCTACTCTACTCTACTCTACTCTACTCTACTCTACTCTACTCTACTCTACTCTACTCTACTCTACCCTACTCTAGTCTACTCTATTCTCAAGGGTCTTCTCTGACTCCAAAATTCAAAAACAAATGACCCCAGGTTAGAAAGAGAAAAACCCCACAAGCGCTAACTAGTTATGCACACAACGGGGATTCTTGGTGCTCTTTGAGCTTGCTTGGTTTTTTTGGGGAAGACGTTTCATTACCCTAAGTAACACCACCAATGCAACGGCGCGAAGAAAGCTCTCCTCCCTGTCCAATGCCCCTCCTCTTGTTCTCAACTCTTTCCATCCACACCCCCACTCCCCTTTCTCTCTCTCTCTCTCTCTTTTCTGGCCCGTCCTCCCCCCCCGCCCCTCCTCCCGGGATTCCCCTAGGAAGGGGATTTCCCCCACCAAGCCATTTCAGCGGGCGGAATTCGCCCCGCGGAAGAGAGCAACAAGAAACTCCGCAAAGGCGAAGGTAAAGCACGCGGCTTTCTGGCAGGTAAGAGGCGGTGAGGGCGGGGGGGGGGCTGTCTTTAAACCCAAGCCAAGCCACCCTTCACCGCCAAGAGGACTAGAAAGTTGAGCGTTAGCTAGCCTGGGGGGGCGGGGGCGGAGAAGCGGGGCGAGGGAAAGCGGGAGGGTTGTGCGGGAAAGCCCCCCTCCCTCCCTCTCTCTCTCTCTCTCCCCCCCTCCCTCGTTCTCCCCCCTCCCCACTTTCTCTCCTTTTAGACCGGCCTCCCAAGCCGACCGAATCAGAAGTGTCAAGGGAGGAGGAGGAGGAGGAGGAGGAGGAGGCGTCTCACTCATTTCCCCCCTCACTCACTTTGCCCACCTCGCGCTTTCCCTTTTTCGGCGGGCGCGCGAGCGTCGTGGGGAAGGGGGGGGGCGAGACGCGCGCGGGGAAGGTTGGGGAGGGAGGGGGACACACACACACACACACACACGCGGGGGCGCGCGCGCGGAGCCCGCCGGCGTCTGAATGAGCGGATTTATTTCGGAATCTCCCTCCCTCCCTTCCCTTCCCTCCCTCCTTCTTTCCCTCCCTCTCTCCCTCCCTCCCTGCCTGCCTGCCTCCCGCCCGCTCGCGTCGCCGGAGATGGGCTTTCGCAGCCGCGCTTGCTGGTGTTGCTGCTGCTGCTGCTGCTGCCGCCGTTGCACCCGCCGCCGCCGCCGGAAAACCTCGCACCGTCAGACGAAGCACTGAAGAAAGAAAGGAAGGAAGAAAAGAGAGAGAGAGAGAGAGAAAGAGAGAGAGAGAGAGAGAGACGGCCCGGAGGGGGCTAAAGCCACAACTCCGCCGCCCTTTGGACCCCCCCCCCAAAAAAAAGAGAGCGAGGGACCCCCTGAAAGTGAAGCCAGAGAGCCCCCCCCCCCTCCGAAAGGAAGGCGAGACAGCCGGAGGGGAGGTTTGGAAAGCAACACTTGCGCCTCGCAACCCGACAGCCGACAGCCGAGAGGCAGGTGTTCTGTGCTGGCGCTCGGGCAAAGCTCGCCCGGACTAGTGGCCGCCGTCGACCGAAGGAGCAAGCAAGGCAAAGGCGACGCCGGCGGACAAGTCTTCACCCCCCCCCACCCCCAAAGCTTGGGAAGCGGATCGGGTTGTCCTGGGTTGAGCCGCCGCCGTCTTTCTTTCGTCCCCCCTCCCCTTCTTCCATCTCCCCTCTCCGCCCCGAAGTGGTGGGACTTAGCCAGACGTATTTTTTCCCCCTTCTCTCCTTCGAGCCGCGAAGCGAAACAACCCCGTAAGTCCGGCTTTGGAGCGTGATTCTTGTGAGTGTTACCATCCTCATCCTCATCCTCCTCATCCTCATCCTCTTCTCTCCCCCCCCCCCCCCATCAGCAGCTTCTCCCTGTTCGAGGAAGGTTCCTTCCCACGTCAGAACTAACACCCCGGGAAAGAGGAAGAGGGGTGTCTCGAGGTGGGGGGGGAGAGAGAGGTGGTTGGGGGGGCTCCGTCGGGCAAAAGTGTTCTCTTTAACTCAGATCGCTCCGCTACGAATTTTTTTTTCCCCCTCTCTGCCTCCTTCCTGGCTCTGCCGTTCCTTCCTGGGGATTCCTGGCTTTCGGAGAAGATGGGGAGGGGGGGGAGAGAGAGAGAGAGAGAGAGAGAGGGAGGGAGGGAGGGAGGGAGGGGGAGAGAGAGAGAGAGAGAGAGAGACGGCGGAAGGTGCCAGTTTTTGCGGTGGGGAGGTGCACTTATTGAAGGTTGGGGGGCTTTGGGTCTCAAGCTCTAGCGCACTAGCTTCTCCCTTTCCTCTCCCCCCCCCAATTCTTATTTTCCACCGGCTTGAAGATAGGCTTACAGCCAAATCTTGAAAGACATTGCTTGGTTGCCGGTATGCTGAAATTAACCCCCCCCCCTCCCTTACACACATAGAAAATGAATGAATAAAGAAAAAAAAAATAAGAGGGAGGAAGCCATCCATTCATCAGAGCCATAGATGATGGAGGAGAAAAAGGTGCAATGGGTGGAAAGAGAAGAATTCTTTCCCTTTTCAAAATAGCAACATCTCCGGGACAGCTCTGAAGGAGGAATCGGAATTAGGGTTGGAAGGGACCTTGGAGGTCTTCTAGTCCAACCCCCGCCCGAGGCAGGAGCCCTCATCCCATCTTTGACAAATGAATGCCCAATCTTTTTCTTGAAAGCTTCCAGTGATGGATCTCCCACAAGTCCTGGAGGCAAGCTGTCCCCTTGCTTAATAGTTCTCACCGTCAGGAAATTCCTCTCATTGCCCAGGTTGGCTTTCCTTCTGAGGAGCTTCCCTCCATTCATTGCTTCTTCTTGCCTGGGAAAACCAGAACTAGCTGTCTAGTCTCCTCCCGATTTCCCAAAGCAGGGCAGTATTTGAGTTATGCAATAGAGAGAACATCCCTGCAGAAAAACCCGTCTTCTTATCTACAAGTTGTTCCTCTCCTTCTCCTCTATTTATTCACTAGGCTGCCTACTTCAGAAGCAGACCAGCTAATGCAACATGAAACTTGCAGGAATCACCTTCGCTCCGGTCCCATATTAATGGCATCTTTGCCCATCAAGAGCAAGCTCAGTAGACATTCAAACTGCAGCTCTTGTTAATCTGTCTCTCCCCTCCACCACTGCCACCCCCCCCCCTTTCAGCATTTCATTCTGAATGGAGGAAGGGTCAGGGCTTGGAAGAATAATACATTCTTTTGCATTTCTGCTTAAATCTCACAGCTTCTGGAGGTAACATCCCCATCAAGCTGTCAGTCTTCCCTGCAGAGTACAGTGAGGCATAGCAGAACATTTTGTTCAGCTGCTGAGGGGCGGGGGGGGGGGGGGGAGCAAATCAGACGAAGGCTTAGAGGCTAGGAAGGGCTGCCTGCAGATCTGCCCTTTTCTGTGGGTGATGGCAAAAGACTATTTTTGGGGGGTGGGGGGAAATCCCTTGTGGACTGACAGCATTAGTAAATGCAGATTCCATGGTGATTTGAAGCTTACAGCTTCTATCTTAACTTGAACAGCTTGAAGAGAGAACACGATGGAACCATTCCAAAGCCAAATGAAACACGGATGCCAACAGGTACCTAACTCTAAGTCTAAGTCTAAACCTCGTTTTTAAATCCCCTTGGCTAGAGAAATACCTGTGATGCATGGTTAGCTGGAAAAATGATTGATCCTTCAGAGGGGTCAAGGGGTCAAGAGAGAGACAGGAGGTTGACTGTTGATACCCAGGGAATATCTCTGCTTCTTTATATGTTGACCCCCCGTCGTGTTTATAGCTGATCTCAAAGCTTAAGTGTGTTTGCATAAATAGAAATCTAACCGGTTGTCCACTTCAGTTGCAAGGAAGCAGTGTGAGAGTTAAGGGAGTTGTGCCAAAACCTTGTAAAGTTCATTCACCCTTTTAAAACAAAAATCCTAGAGAAATTTCTTGGGGGTGAAATATGGCTCTTAGTTTTGAGTTTTCCCCGAAAGCCTATTTCCCTTGGCATTGTTGCAACTTCTTTGGAAGTAGAGTTGTATGGAACTGTCCGGTGTGAGGCTTTGTGAAGAGGCAAGGAATCCAGCAAGGATTCTTTCTGCAAATTAAAACCAACAGTATGGACACTGGGAATGCCTTCCCCAGAAATACAAGTTTGCTTAAAGTATCCAAGCCAGAATGATCCAAACTGCAAACGGTATCAGTGATGAGGCTGGTTAGAAAAGCTATAAGTATGAGGAGGGATAAAAGCTGAAGATTGTGATAGTGTCGTGCTGCAATGGCACTAAAGCATCCCTCATTATTCACGGAATGAAAACACTATCAATAAATATGCATAAATCAATCCATGCTTATCATAACTGTTGTGCAAGCTTTTTTGCTGACCACGTTGGCTTTAACAAAATGAGAAGGGGAGAGAGAGAAATAAAAAACAATGCGGAGGAAACAAAAGGTAGCTGTGAATTAGTTTGATCTTTGCATATCTATCTTCATCTCTGCAGACCCAATATCGGAGCCTCTCCTGTGAAAAAATGCAGTTGATTCTGGTCTTCCTTTTGCAATATTGTCCTTTATAGCTTTCATCCTCTTCTCCTTCCTTTGACAAGCTTAAAGTATATGATGCATCATATCACAGGTAACCGTGATCAGACAAGTACTTGGTTGAAACTCAGGGAGGGGCCTTATCAGGTAGGAAATAAATAGCAGCTTGTCATCAACAGTGTGTTTATAGTGCTTACATTTTTTGTTCCCACTAAATGGAATCAGTTGACCCGCTCAAAAGATGTTAGAAGGCAATTGTGCCTTTTAAATCAAAGGTCAGGTTCTTGACAAATAACAGTTTAAATAAATCTCTCCAGCTCACATTCTATCTGCTGCATACAATCCACTTTTTTTTCTCTTTCCATATAAAGAAGAAGAAAAAAAAAAGAATCTTTCTCTAACACCCTGGCAGGGAGCTCTGCTATGATAACTTATAAAGAATATGGTCCAGGCTTATTTGAATTTCACTTTGAGATGCAATTAAAAGGTTGCCAAGGTAGCTCCAGTCCAGCCTAGGATCTATTTTCGGTTTGGTTTGGGTTTTATATCCATATAAAATAGCCCCAGCTGTATTTTATCACTGCAGTGGATAGAATCCTGTCAGCATTATTGGCTTTTTATATAAAATTGTTCTCTGCAAGTTTTATTTATTTGGAGAAAGTAAGCAAAGATGTACAGAGCTGGATATTTTTCCAGCCATATATGTGTACAAACACACATGCATGCACTAACATTTATGTCTAGATGCTATTGATACATTTTTTTTCCCTGGAAAAACAAATAAAATAGATCCAGGCATTTTTATCACCTGGTTTCCCAGGTACATTTATTGTCGAGAGATGAAATTGTCCTCTTTTTTTGGAATAGAACTTTAAGATAAACAAGTTGAAAGATTTCTGAGAATTATATGTGTCCCAACAGAGTCTTCCAGTTGGGCATCTTTGATCGCTGGAGAAATGCTTTAAACCAATGGTCAGATCTAGGATGGCTAGTCATGCATAACATAGATTTAGCATTTTAATGGGAGAAATAATGCAATGTTGGTCAACCAAGATGTTGTCATGATGAGAGATAAAGTCAACAAGGGAAAGAAAATCCATAAAAAGGAGAGGCTTTCAATGGAGTTGAAGAGATTGAAAACTGTTGCTGACACTAAACCTGCACGAATGCTTTGTTTTACAACATACCGTCACTGAAGTAGGTAACAGAACTCAGGCTGACCTTTAAGGAATGACAGCTACCTACAGAATGGGGATTGTGAAACTTAGGTTTTACCTTTCTTTTTTGTTATTGAACTCACTTATTTACATCAAATAGATGGCCTGGTGTTGATAGTGCTGTACTCTTGCTATTTAATGTTTCAGATTTTTAAGCACAGAAATCATGAATGAATGAATGAATGAATGAATGAATGAATGAATGAATGAATGAATGAATGGAATGCGAAGAAATGTAACTTGTCTTCCTCGTATTCTACCTCGCAGTTATGTTTTCTCTTTGATCTTGAATAGTTCAGGAAAATCAATAGTAAAAGTTGAGTGATAACAGTCTGTGTTTATGGAGAATCCAATTTAATAGTGACTCCAGAACTCTCTAATCCTATATAAGAGAAATATCCATACTTGTAACTTTTTTAAATTCTTTGTTTTAAGTACTTCGTTTAAAATGATTTTTATTTTACTTTACAGACATAATTTTTGACACACATTTGTACGCTTTATTATTATCTATCAATAGAGTAATTTATGTTGTATTTTACTATAGAGAGTTTATGCTATGTTGGCACTCTATTTGATTTCTTAGGTTGTATGAGTTCTAGACTACTAGACATTGAATAACCTTACTGGTAACTATATAAGGGATTGTTGAACTTTGGAGCTGTTAAATTATCAGAATTTTTTATGGTAATGAACTCTATATACCAATAGAAACAGCAGAGCAAATTTTGAGTATGGGGCTTGATTCAAAGGTGTTTGGAAGAAGGAATAACATCTCTGTTAAACTATGGATACCTAAAAGTTCATATAGTTTTATATTTTTTAATATAATTCTTCCCCTGTTTTAGCATGGATTTTTAGTTTCTATTTTGTAGATTGATTTATTGTAGGGATTTGAATTTTATCAGAGAAAAACTGTGATTCAAATTGTGTTGGAGTTTGTTGCTTGTGTTCAGGAATCCAATAATTAAATTTCTAGTGCTTAAATTTAATTCTTGGGAAATAACTGGTGTTCATATTTAACTAGGCTGATCTGATTCTCTTTCTTTGTCTTTGGCATTGATGAGTATTTCTATGTTATATCAGCAGTAAGAATATAAAAGAGTTACTCCCACCAAAAGATAGACATGTGCCTCCGAGAAACCTAAAAGCAGGTTATGAAGGCAAAGAGTTTTTATTTTTTTAAAAACCACTTTGCAATTTCTGTCATTTGAAAAGCAAATGCATGCGGGACATTGATAGTGTTAGACAACATTAAATACAGTAAGTGTTTAGAAGCCACCTATGTCATACTTGTTTGGCAAATCACATTCTGTTCAAAGATTCTCTTTTGAAGGAATCAATGTTCATTGTTCTTTACATTTTCATGCTGAACAGTTGAGATTTAGGATGTGATTGGAAGGTCACCAGAACTATCGAATTTGACTTCGGGAGATGTGATGAAGGTATATATAGGGGAGAGAGAAAATGAGATCAGCCTGGCAACTAAAGAGGGTCAGAGGGAGAAACCAGTTAAAGGTCTTTCATCTATGGTATAAATCTTTTCAGAGGTCACAGTTTGATCCAGAAACACTCTCTCTCTCTCTCTCTCTCTCTCTCTCTCTCTCTCTCTCTCTCTCTCTCTCTCTGTGTGTGTGTGTGTGTGTGTGTGTGTGTGAGAGAGAGAGAGAGAGAGAGAGAGAGAGAGAGAGAGAGAGAGGAAGGAAGGAAGGAGAGAGAAAGAAAGAAAGAAAGAAAGAAAGAAAGAAAGAAAGAAAGAAAGAAAGAAAGAAAGAAAGAACACAGTTTTCTCTCAATGAACCCTGAATAGATTTTCTGGAATCCTATATATATAATATCAGATTTTGCAGAAATATGTATGTTTGAATACAAACACAATCTTCGTTTCTTGAAGCAACAATGCAAAAGTTAGTATATTTATACACTAGCCTGTTTGCCTTCTCTCTGAAATGTCAGTATTTTTTTTTTTAAAGATCTGTTTCTAATCTGTATATTTAACATAGTCGGATGGGGATGTTGTTTATCTCAAGCCATAGAATGTATTCTTTTAATATAACTGGTTGATAGGTCTTCAAAACTTGGATATCCGTTTCCTTGTGATCTATGGCAAAATCTGAAATAACCCTAAGGGAAGCTGAGGCATTACTTCAGAGTAATGCAGTGATAAACTACTGACGAGCAGACTTCATTGTGGATAATCTGCAATGTGTCTCGGCTTTAAAGAGAGCTGAATTGTCAACCACCATCCGTTTGGACTTTTCAGCTAATAAAATCCCCGTTTCATTCATGTTGGTTTTGCAGAATCTCCTCAATGGAGAAGAGGCACAATCTGGTGACTGACAGCTTCTCATTTTCTTCACTGAGCTTAGCAGATCCACTTTCCAGCTTTCTCCATTTAAAATGGCACACTTTGTTTGGGACAACATGCTTCCAATAACATCAAACATAGATGAGAGGGAGCAGAGATTGCTAGATACCTTGTTGTGATACTTTATGGGGAAATGAAGATGGTCTGTGAACAGCCACAAAATAGGGCTGCAATCATTGGGTAAGGGATGAAAAGAAGGGAAGGGGGAAAACAAAGAGCTTAGCTCGATTCCGTCCATTTCAGACATTATTCAAGTGTAGCCTTTCTTCGGCTTGATATAGTCTAAATATAATACCTATGGTTTTTATTTTTACCTAGGATTGGCAAGGCTAGTTAAGAATTGGTAGGAGTTGTGGTCCAACACATTTGCAAATGCTAATATGGGGAAAGCTGGTGGAATGTACGATATGCATGAATTTGGAGCATAAAATATAAGCGTGACTAATTTATATTTTGCTGTGACCATGGAGTTGTTATAACCAGGGGACCTATTTTAAATATACAGTTATAAGCATGAACATGCTCACAACACTGTTTGATTGGTGACAGAATGTATGACTGCATTTAAAAGCATTATGGCCTGAGATCCTGTAAGGTCCACCCACATTGGATTTATAGTTGTAAATTCATATCGTTTGCTGATGTTTACTGATGACGGGGAGTCAATTTTTTTGCTCATGAACAAATCTGAAAGTGGCCCCTTTGTCTTATAGGCCCCTTTTGACTGTGTGGGACAAAAGAACCCAACTGGCCTTACATTTCTCGTTAAGATGGCATAATCGGTGCAAAACCAAATTAAACTAATTTAATTGTTTAATTTAATTTAATTATTGATTGAGCTGCCTTACAACTCCAGAATGACTCTGGTCAGCTCATCATATAGCAAACAGAACAAAAGACAATTGTATTTGGAACAAAGATATTTGGGATAGAAAAATTAACTGACAAGAGTTGCTTTCAACAGCTCATATAAGGTTTGCATGCCAAAAACAGTTTGCAGAAGAACAGAAACAGTTGTTTTAGGTGGCACTTTCCACAAGGGGCACTGTTTCACTTGCTCCAAATGTCATATTCACATATTTTGAAAGCAGTGGATTTCTGACTGAAGCAGAGATGCTGGAGGGGAAGGTATTTCAAACCTTGCACTGCATATGGACCTATCAGTAATAGCTGTTGTCTATAGCTTTTAAATGGTAAGCATCATTATATAGGATATCACCCCCTTATAATAGATTGCTATCAGCCTCCTTCTGATTTTAATACATGCCTTTGTGATTCAGGTGGAATAGCAATAGTACTTAGAACATAGAACATAGAATAGTAGAGTTGAGAGGGACCTCGGAGGTCTTCTAGTCCAACCCCCTCTCCTGCTTCATAGTGCTTTACAGCCCTCTCTAAGCAGTTTATAGAGTCAGTGTATTACCCCCAACAATCTGGGTCCAAAAGGATGGAAGGCTGAGTCAATTTTAAGCCAGCCAGGATTGGATTGAATTGGCAGTTGGCAGAGTTAGCCTGCAACACTGCATTCTAACCACTGTGCCACCACAGCTCTTAAATGCATATTTTTTTTTTTTTTGCCAGTTACAGATAAAAATGTGTAATGCATTTCTGGATCCTTTCTGGATCGGGACTCGTTAAATACGGTCACTCATGCCCTCGTCACTTCCCGCCTGGACTACTGCAATGCTCTCTACATGGGGCTCCCCTTGAGGAGTACCCGGAGGCTCCAGCTGGTCCAGAATGTGGCCGCGCGGGTGGTTATGGGAGCGACGTGATGCTCCCATGTGACCCCCCTCCTGCGCGAGCTGCACTGGCTCCCGGTGGTCTTCTGGGTGCGCTTCAAGGTTTTGGTTACTACCTTTAGAGCACTCCATGGCTTAGGACTGGGGTATCTACAAGACCGCCTTCTGCCACAAGTAGCCTCTCACCGACTAGTACGCTCCCATAGAGAGGGGCTCCTCAGGGTGCCGTTGGCCAAACAGTGTCGACTGGCGGCCCCCAGGGGGAGAGCCTTCTCTGTGGGGGTACCCGCCATCTGGAACGAGCTCCCCCCGGAGACACGGAGGATCCCGGATCTGTGCGCTTTCCGCCGTGCCATCAAAACATTTTTATTCCAGCAGGCCAGCCTGGCCTAACCTCCCTTTTAAATTGTTTTTAAAAATTTTTTAAATTTTTAAATTTTAAATTTGTCTTATGAATTTAGGGTGTTTTAAATTTCATTTTCCGGGCCAATTATTTAATTGTATTTTAATGGTTTTTTAACATTTGTATTATATGTATTTTATTTGGCTGTTCACCGCCCTGAGTCCTTCGGGAGTAGGGTGGTATACAAATTCAATAAATAATAATAAATAATAATAATAATAATTTTTCATCACTTACACAAAAATATCTCTTCAAGATGAAAGGAATACGTGGATTAATTTTGGATGAGAAAACAGAAACATGTTAATTTTCCTGCTATTTTGATATCAAAAAGCAATTCACCCGGAATGCCACTTTTGATATGCAAGTCTGATCATCACCTCCTCCTCCTCCTCTTAAAAAAACCCCCACAACAATTACTTGTGGTTGATGGAGTGCATACAAACTAAGCAATTTTTTTTGGTTTTATTTTGGAAAGTGGACCATTACAACTTCAGTGAGAAAAATTATAAGTGATGCAGAATTGCTAAGATTAGCTGAATGTCCAGATTAAAACTATCCGGAATGACTGCAGTGGTACTTCTTTGATGTAGTAAATCAATCACAGGTGGAAAACTTTTGGCCCTCAGGATATGGGAGCCATCAATACATTTCTGTAGTCTGCAGAACCTCTGCAATTTCCTAAAATTAGTAGCATGGTTTTCTGACATGAAAACGCATTATGCACAAAAATTGCACAGTTAGGTTGAAATCTAGATTCACAGACTTTTTTTTTTTTAAAAAAAATCAACTTCCAAACTCTTCCTACACCTCTGGATATATATATATTTCACACCTGTTTGCATTTGTAAACTTCCAAATGCATCCTCAGTCTCTTTTTTCATAAATTATTAATTACAGGTAGTCCTTGGTTAATAATAATAATTGGGACCAAAATTTCTGTTGCTAAGCAACATGGTTCTAAACCTCACCAACGCAGGACTGTGCTGCTTATTGGCAATATTTTTGACATTTCCATTATCGTTAAGCAAATCCCGCCCTGTCATTAAGCGTGACATCACATATAGACATCACCTATACGTCCTTCTGCTGTTTTCCCCAGTGGTTTTGCTTGTCGGTAGAGAAGCCAGCAGTAAAGATGACAGAGGGAGATCACATGACCTCAGAAGTGCTATAATGTCTACAACTAGGATTGATGGAAAGATCGGTGCTGTCATAAGTTAAAATAGTTGCTGAAAGAGTGGTTGTTAAGCAAGGAATAGAATAGAATAGAATAGAATAGAATAGAATAGAATAGAATAGAATAGAATAGAATAGAATAGAATAGAATAACAGAGTTGGAAGGTACCTTGGAGGTCTTCTAGTCCAACCCCCTGATTAGGCAGGAAACCCAACACCACTTCAGACAAATGGTTATCCAACATCTACTTAAAAACTTCCAGTGTTGGAGCATTTACAACTTCTGCAGGCAAGTTGTTCCGCTGATTAATTGTTCTAACTGTCAGGAAATTTCTCCTTAGTTTTAACTTGCTTCTCTCCTTGATTAGTTTCCACCCATTGCTTCTTGTCCTGCCCTCAGGTGCTTTGGAAAATAGCTTGACTCCCTCTTCTTTGTGGCAGCCCCTGAGATACTGGAAGACTGCTATCATGTCTCCCCTAGTCCTTCTTTTCATTAAACTAAACCTACCCAGTTCCTGCAACCGTTCTTCATATGTTTTAGCCTCCAGGCCCCTCATCATCTTTGTTGCTATTCTCTGCACCCTTTCTAGAGTCTCCACATCTTTTTTTTTACATCGTGGCGTCCAAAACTGAATGCAGTATTCCAAGTGTGGCCTTACTTACAAAGGGATACCTTCTTTGGATTTCATCTCTGTTTGGGATTAATTGGTCAAACATCAGGAGGGGAAAAATGGACTCTGTTATTGAGTTTATCAATGGCTCTCTATAATAGCTAATGTCCTAATGGTGTGATATTTAGGTATGTGCAATTTCTCCAAAATTTTAGTTACAGGTGGGGACACGGGAGCATCAAAAGGTTGAAAAAAAATGCATACATCCTCCTCCATACCAAACACTGTTTTAAAGGTGAATTTATGAAGGGTATTAGAAAGAAAAAAAAATCCATAGCTAAAAATAAGAGAGTATTACTGCTTCCAGTAGCATCTCTCTCTTTCTTTCTTTCTTTCTTTCTTTCTTTCTTTCTTTCTTTCTTTCTTTCTTTCTTTCTTTCTTTCTTTTTGATGAATACATTCTTTTATGTCTGTCCTTTGTGACATTAAGCACTTGAGATGATCCATTTCCTTTAGTAATGGCTTCCTTTATCATAGTAAGTAGGGCCCATTTTTAGCATAGCAGTCAGAGATGGGGAAAATAACACTTTGTTGAATGAATAGTTTACATAAATATTGCGCCTTTATTCTTTCTGGGCACATAAACATCCTTTCCAAACATATTTTTTTTCCCCTCATTTAGTAGATGGCTTCATACATAATATATTCTTCAAAGGATACTTGAAAGTAAAAGAACTGAGAAATAAAATAGGAGCTGGAAGTTTTTTGTTTTTTTGTTTTTCTCCCCGCACCACGCTGGGAAAGAGAAAAAAAATAAAACAAGCAGCAACTTGTAACCTATCAAGCTGAACGCAGAGCACCCAGCCATGCACTTTACTAGAGCTTGACAGCTCCTGAATTTGAAGTCCCAAGTGTGCGACAAAGCCCGGAATATATCCAGTCACTTGAGGCCATAAATGGCTTACTGGCTATGTTGAGTTCTGGTGCATCACACATCTCCTGTGAGCTAGCGAACTTCCCACTGTCCCTCCCAGCCTTACGTTATCCTAACCAGCATGGATATAAAGTCCATGTTTTGATTAAAAAAAAAATGCTGAACATCTTTGAGAAAATGAAATTGCTTTTATATTCATTGAACTTGGCAAAGGCAACATCTGTAGAGTAGAGTAGAGTAGAGTAGAGTAGAGTAGAGTAGAGTAGAGTAGAGTAGAGTAGAGTAGACTAGAGGACAGTAGAGTAGAGTAGAGTAGAGTAGAGTAGAGTAGAGTAGAGTAGAGTAGAGTAGAATAGAATAGAATAGAATAGAATAGAATAGAATAGAATAGAATAGAATAGAATAGAATTCTTTATTGGCCAAGTGTGATTGGACACATAAGGAATTTGTCTTTGGTGCACATGCTCTCGGTATACATAAAAAGACAAAGTACATTCGTCAAGAATCATAAGGTACAACCCTTAATGATAGTCATAGGGAACAAATAAGCAATCAAATCATATTAGGAAACAGTCAATATAATTGCTGGCAGACTGCAGAGTTAGAGAAAGTAGGTGTCCAGTTTGAGGGATCCCTGGTGTTCTCTGAGCTGAGTTGATTTCTTGCAAACATTTCATTACTCAACTAGGTGATATATCATCGTTGTAACAGCACTGATGATATCACCTAGTTTGGATAATGAGATATCTGCAAGAAAACATCAATGCTTAAAGAGCACCAACCCTGAGCTACAAATATTTTCCTCTTATCAAAGTCCCAACTTGTTTTCAAGGGTCTGGATGACTTGTGAAGTGACTGAAGTCTGCTCAGAATATCATTGTTGTCTCTGTGGATTACCAGTAATTTCATTTTATAAACACATGTATGGTTATTTATATTTTATGTAGAAAAAATGTTAGGCCTTTTACCTTTTTTAACAATTCTGGACAGCTTGCAAAGATGTAGCAACATTATTAAAAAGAGAAAAAAAAACCATCATATGTACATATAATCAATACTCAACATTAAAAAATGCAGCGTTAAAATCCGTGCACTAATAAGTAAGACTTTAGTTTCTTCTTAAATTGTAACAAAGAGGAGAATTTTCTCAAAACCAAATGGCAATCTGTTCCATAAAATGTCCCTGCTTCAGAGAAAGAAGTCATAACTTAAAGGTGTCAAACTTATTATTGGGAAGACTTGCAACAGATCATGCCACTGATTGGCCTAAGTATATGGAGGAATTATAGGGGAGCACATATTCTTGTAAACAACTAATGAAAGTCATCTGAAGATTTATATATCATTATGGGCAATTTGCATTGGACTTGAAAAATAACCGACAGCCAGTGAACTGATTTCTGCATAGGAATTTATTTATTTATTTATTTAATTTTATTTATTTAATTTGATTTATATGCCGCCATTCTCCGGAGACTCAGAGCGGCTTACAATGCATTAAGCAATAGCCTTCATCCTTTTGTATATTTTTATACAAAGTCAGCTTATTGCCCCCACAAACTGGGTCCTCATTTAACCTACCTTAGAAAGGATGGAAGGCTGAGTCAACCTTGAGCCTGGTGAGATTTGAACTTGCAGTAATTGCAGGCAGCTGATGTTAATAACTGTTAATAACAGTGCTTTAGTCTGCCGCGCCACTGTTAATCTGTTAAAGATTAACAGAGTTGGAAAGGACCTTGTAGGTCATCTAGTCCAACCCCCTGTCCAAGCAGGAGACCCTACACCATTTCTGACAAATGGCAGTCCAATCTCTTCTTGAAAGTCTCAAGTGTGTTGAGAGAGTCAGAAACAGAGGCAGAGGGAGGGAGGAAGAGAGGACAAAACAGAATTCTTTCAATGTGGTTCATCTCATATAACAAGTTAGTTATGTTTACGTGTGCCAAAGTTATTTTTTAAAAAAAAAAAAACACACACATTTATTTAGGAATATGCTAATAATTTCTTACTTAGTGTTCTACTTGGTGTCTTCCTTTCTCTGACGTGCAGCCAAGAACAATGTTGCCCTTATTTTTGCAGTCACCAAACAATTAACAATTGGGAAAAAATATTTTTGGGAGAAGGGTCATCTGATACCTTTGGCTGTGGGTATCTTTGCTCTCCCTGTAAATAATCACTCCATTTTGTGATCAGTTCAAAAGCAACAGGAATACGAAAAAGAAAGAAAGTTTAAAAACATACAACGGCAGTTCTTGTGTTGTGAGGTTTTCAGTTGTGCGACTTTTTTTTTTTTACTGGACAAATAATTTGGTCAGGTGAAATTAATGCCTTATCTATCCCTCTATCCATTTATCTACCATTATTCTTATCTATAACAATTCTGTCTCAACTTGAAAAGATACCTGAGTCTTGTGGAACTGGGATGGTTTTTGCTTTAATTGTCAATAATCCAGAAATTTCAGTTGTTGCTGGTATTCAAGCACATAAATATATAAAAATCTAAATAGTAATGATGGTGGTAAAAGAGACAACTTTTTCTCAAACCTCATCCAGTTTTTTAAAAGTCCATATTCTCCTTTTTCTGGAGTTGTGCCAAAAAGAGAACTATAGCTTCAGGTTACAAAAGATCTAGAGATGGCCTGACTGATACATTATTTTTTTCCCCCAGCAATACATTCCTATTGATTAGAATTGTGAAACTGTTCTGCCTTAGAGAACTTGCGTCCATTTTCTATAGGTATCTTGAAATCTTTTGTTTGGTGCTTTGAAGATGGGTGACGACTACAATACTCAGAATTCTGAGGTAGCATGGCCAAAAAAAGACCATGCTGAATCGGCATTCTCAGTGTTATAATCCTGACACAACTGGAGGATAACCGATTGAAGAATGAGGTTTTTAGATCCTTGCAGTGAACAAAGATAACAAGTAACAGGGGGCATAGTTTGAATAAAGTCTAGAAGTGAGTAGCGTAATAAGCTCATGTAATTACCGAGAGAAAGCACTCAGGTTCTTCCATTAAGGAAAACTACTGAAAACATTTAAAGTTTTGCGTTTGTGCATGCATCAAATTAGCAGGCTTAATGCCGGATTGCAGCAATGAACAAGAACTATTCATTTCATCGCTCCTTAGTGTGTGTTTTTAATCTGTTATGCTCTGGTATATACTGCCTGCACTGTTAGAAAAAGAAGACTAGCCCAAATTCTTAAAGGAGAAGAAGGAAGGACGGGAAGGAGGGAAAGGAAAGGAAAGGAAAGGAAAGGAAAGGAAAGGAAAGGAAAGAAGGAAAAAGCTATGGCTGAAATGTTCTCTTAAGGATTAGGAATAAAATAAAATAAAATAAAATAAAATAAAATAAAATAAAATAAAATAAAATAAAATAAAATAAAATAAAATAAAATAAAATAAAATAAAATAATAAAATAAATAGGAGTTTGTAAAGACTTTGCACAGTGCCTGTTTATGATAGTTTGTAGGAAAAGAAAGATATTGTGACTTTATTTCAGTAGCAATGCACGGTGTCTTGCCATTAGCAGGCAACACTGAGAGTCCCCTGTTTGCTGTTTAGATATAACTTCTGAAGCTCCTCCATCTGTCGCACAGGAAACGATCTGCATGTCTCTTCAACCCTGAAACGTGGAGTTTGCTCCTTTCAGAGCAAATGGTAAATCAAACACATACACACACACACAACACAAACCCACCATCTCTTCTTTAACCCTTCTGTTGTTGTTGTTGTTGTTGTTGACTGACTCGAAGATACTGCCTTAAAAAAAAAAAATCTCTGATTGAATTGTTGCAAGGCGCCCAAACTGTCTTCCTCATTATCCTCATCCTCATCATTTGTGAGTAAATCTCACAGGAGTAAAATTCTGTGGAGAATTTTCCACAGAATTTTCCTCCGGTGAGATTTACTGACAGATAAGGATGAGGATAATGAGGAAGACAGTTTGAGCGCCTTGCAACAATTCAATCGGAGGTTTTTTGTTGTTGTTGTTGTTTTTTAAATTCCACAGGAAAATTCTCATGGAGGAAAATTCTTTAAACAGAGGGCTTTCATTTTTGTCCAAAAGCCCTTTAAACCAACAAAGAAGGTGGCACATTGGTTTTGTTTTTTTTTCCCCTTTACGTCAGAATAGGGAGACTTTGATATATGGACACATTTGGCATTTGGAGAACAGAGCACAAGTGTTTCCACAACATAGATGGGGGAGATGGATAGGAACTTAATATTCATATAAAAGTTGCCCTAATCTACAGGACCAGCCAGAGAAAATTCAATTTGCCAGAGGATAAACTGGTAATATTATTCCCAAACGCCACCATCTCCCTCGATGCTATTTTCTGTGCCTGTTTACGTTATCTCCAAAGAAAATGCTGGCCTATAGCCACTCCCTGTATATGCAGATATGTTAAGAATGCCTATGGGTTCAAATAGTACCACAGGCATTGTTGCACATTAAAAGGGAGGAAAAATTGTTACGGTTTTCCTTCTGGCAAGCCAGTTTCTTTTTTTTTTAATTTCAAATAATATTTTGGGGGACAGAGGGTGGCAAGCCTGGTGAATGAAAGAACATGTGGGTCTCAATTTATTCCTTAAGTTTGATTTCTCTGAAATAACTGATTGCCAGTATCGGAAAATATCCAAAGTGTTCAAGGCAAAGAAAAGGCAGAGCCATGGGACACTGAAGATAAACTGAATTGTGAGGAATGATTAGCAAAGAGTCAGTATTTTTGTACTGTGTTATGTGTGTGCGTTACACCCTACGTAATGGGGTGAGCTCCCGTTACTTGTCCCAGCTTCTGCCAACCTAGCAGTTCGAAAGCACATAAAAAATGCAAGCAGAAAAATAGGGACCACCTTTGGTGGGAAGGTAATAACGTTCCGTGCACCTTTGGCATTGAGTCATGCCGGCCACATGACCACGGAGACGTCTTCAGACAGCGCTGGCTCTTCGGCCTTGAAAGGGAGATCAGCACTGCCCCCTAGAGTCAGGAACGAGTAGCACGTATGTGTGAGGGGAACCTTTACCTTTTTATGTGTGTGAGAGAGGATGACAGTGAAAATGACAGGGTCCTTCCAGGATAATCTGATTCTGAGCCGTGGTAGCCCAGTGGTTAGAATGCTCTACTGCAGGCTAACTCACTGTCCACTCCCAGTAGTTCGATTCTGACCGGCTCAAGGTTGACTCAACCTTTCGCTCCCTAGGTGGCTTAGTGGCTAAGATGCTGAGCTTGTCGATCAGAAAGATTGACGTTTCGAATCCCTAGTATAGGTCTCGTGCGTGAGCAGGTGGATGGACTAGATGACCTCCAAGGTCCCTTCCAACTCTGTTACTGTTACTTCCTTCCGAGGTCGGTAAAATGAGGACCCAGACCCATTGTTGGGGGCAATATGCTGACTCTGTAAAACCACCAGGGCTGTAAAGGACTATGAAGCAATATACAAGTCTAAGTGCCATTGCCATAATCAAGGAACTCAAGGAATAGAATTAGGACTACGTCCAACTTTACCTAATGAGTTGTCCAAACCTCATATCAGAATATGAATTCAAGGAGGGAAAAACAAGAGAATGGCCATAGATTGTTGTCTTTCCTAGATTTTCATAGATCATTGTCTTTCCACTTAGAGTTTCTCTACCTCAACATTTGATGACTGGCACCTAAATGTATCAACTCGCTATACTTAACTGTACTGAGGTTTGAAATGGTGTGATGTGTGACTCCTTATGTATTTTACCTACCTAAACCTGTTTGATATCTTTTAATCATTACCTGTTCCAGAAGATACCACATAAAGTACTTCTTTACAACAAATGAACTTGCTTCTGAAGCACTGGCAATGCCATCTTTATTAATTAGTCAATAATATTCAAGCTCTCAAGGATTCATTACATGAAGGTAGATTTTCAGCCTCTTAGGTAAAATATACCGTGATACAGGGGTGAAATCCAGCAGGTTCTGACAGGTTCTGGAGAACTGGTAGCGGAAATTTTGAGCAGTTTGGAGAACTAGCAAATACCACCTCTGGCTGGCCCCAGAGTGGGGTGGAAATGGAGATTTTGCAATATCCTTCCCCCAGGAGTGGAGAGGGAATGGGGATTTTGCAGTATCCTTCCTCTGGAATGGGGTGGGAATGGGGATTTTGCAGTATCCTTCCCCTGCCATGCCCATCAAGCCACACCACGCCCACCAAGCCACGCCCACAGAACCAGTAGTAAAAAAATTTGGATTTCATCACTGCTGTGATATGCTTAATCTTATTTTGCTACTTATACTGTTGATATCCATATATTATTTACATTTTAACCTTATCTTTAGTTTACAAAACAATACATTTTCAGTTGTCATAAGACTAATCAATGAATATTGAAAAAAACTAACCTAATTTTATGATGCTTGTGAATTCCCTCTTTACTGATGTTGTGCTTTATTCTTTTTTCTCTCTTCTCTTGTTTGTCTGTTTTCTTTCTTTTTTAACTTTTAAAAGTACTTATTTTTTGAAATGCCAGGCTTAATTTGGCAGATGTTCAGTAAACACATGGAAAAGGATTGTTATCTGACCTTAATTCTATTTTTTTCAGCATAATGTATTCAGTATATAAATTTTGATCTGTTTATACAGTACATACTGTAGAAGACCACAAATATATTCATGTAATGCCACTCTTATGTTCAGGCAGCTTCAGTGTTTTAAAAAATATTTTTTTTAAAAAAATTCAAAACTGAGATAATAAGGATGAAGACACTGACACTGACTTGCCAGCACTAATGCTTAGAGACCAGGCTATTTAAAGGAATCTCCAACATTACTTATAAACAATGTAATACAAAGATGAATAAACTATAAAAATTTATAGCTACTTATATTGCCTATTTATATTGCATTCTAACCCAAACACATATGTGTAATTCTGCACCAGTTCACTGCTATTATAAAAATATGAATGCAAATTCTCACGCATTTCCAAGTTTACATGCAGAAACAATTCACTGTTTTAATGTAAATTTTTTCTAACAGTCACAATTTTGTGATGGTGGTGGGAAAATCAGCAATTTTCGCTTCTCTGGCCATTCTGGACTCCGATTTCTTAAGCCATGCATTCAACATACATTTTACATTGTACGACTGCGTTACTCAGTTTGGGAACTCAAATCCCAGTTTGGATATTAATTCCAGAATGCAAACCAGACTGAATTATATTATAATGAAGACTATGCAAATTTCTTCCCCTTCCTAGATTGTTGTTATTATTTTAAGAATGATTTTTTAAAAAGAATATTGCTTTCTCAAATGTGAAAATATGGTATGCAACTTCTCCCTCCCCGCCCCTTTGTTTTAGGCTTCACATAGATTTTAATTTGGGCACTTTATATTTTAGTTTGCACAGTTGGTACAAATTAAAACACTTAAGGAGAATTCACCCCTGCTGCAAGGAATACTGATTATACCTAGGAAGTAAATGGTTTGCTGAATAACAAATCTTGGCATGCATTTTTTTGTTCAGCGATATCTGGTGGGTCACCATCAAAGCTGTAGATTATATTTTAATTCTTTGTAATGTTAAAGCAGGTGGATGCATGTGTTAACCAATGTTAAAGGATGTGAAAGACTCAGAATATCAGGACATTCCACACCATAGGCATAAGGTATTTAGAAATGTGGGTAGTCCTTGACTTACGACCACAACTGAGCCCAAAATTTCTGTTGCAAAGTGAGACAGCGGTTCAGTGAATGTTGCCCCACTTTACGACCTTCCTTGCCACAGTTGTTAAGTGAGTCACTGCAGTTGTGAAGTCAGTAACATCATTGTTAAGTGAATTTGGTTTCCCCGTTGACCTGGCTTGTCAGAAGGTCGCAAAAGATAAACCAACATGACCCCAGGGACACTGCAACCATCATAAATATGAATCGGTTGACAAGAGTTCTAAATTTTGATCGCGTGACCATGGAGATGCTGCAATGGTTGTTAAGTGTGAAAAATGGTCATAAGTCTTTTTTTTCCCAGTGCCGTTCTAACTTTGAACGGTCACTGAAGGAACTGTTGTAAGTCCAGGACTACTTCTATATCATGGGAATTGTTGTGGTTGTTAGTTGCAAAGTCGTGTCCGACCCATCGCGACCCCATGAACAACATTCCTCCAGGCCTTCCTGTCCTCTACCATCCTCTGGAGTCCACTTAAGCTCACACCGACTGCTTCAATGACTCCATCCAGCCACCTCGTTCTCTGTTGTCCCCTTCTTCTTTGGCCCTCAATCGTTCCCAGCATTAGGCTCTTTTCCAGTGAGTCCTTCCTTCTCATTAGGTGGCTGAAGTATTTCAGTTTCCTCTTCAGGATCTGGCCTTCTAAAGAGCAGTCAGGGTTGATCTCCTCTAGGACTGACCGGTTGGATCCCCTTGCAGTCCAAGGGACACCCAGGAGTCTTCTCCAGTACCATAGTTCAATCATGGGATTAGGTAATGATAAATTATATTTGTATTATTGCCAACAAAACTACATGGATTTATTTCTCCAACTCCCAGAAATCAAGCTAAACTCAAGAGGTGTGTGTGTATATATGTGTGTGTGTGCTTGTGCACGCATGCCTTCACATCAAATTTTTACTCCAAAGATGAATTAGTCTGCAGTTATCTTGGTAAGGTTTTTTGCATGTGGTTTTCCATTGCCTCCTTCCTAGAACTGAGAGAATATGACAGGCACAAGATCACCCAGCCGGCTTTGTGCCTAAGGCAAAACTATGGTTTCCTGGTTTTTACCCTGATGTCTTAATCCTTACACTCAACTCTTTATAAAGCAAAAATAAATAAAAACCAGGGATTGAATTTAAGTAAGAATAAAGGAATCTACCTGGAATGATTGCTCCTCTTCTTGACTTGCTTCCCCTACCTTGAATGATGCCAAGCTGATAGTTGACTACTCCTTACTGGCAGTGGTGGGTTTCAAATTTTTTTACTACCGGTTCTGTGGGT
Organism: Pituophis catenifer annectens; assembly: GCF_029215685.1. Taxonomy (NCBI): domain Eukaryota; kingdom Metazoa; phylum Chordata; class Lepidosauria; order Squamata; family Colubridae; genus Pituophis; species Pituophis catenifer. The sequence continues at coordinate 12,207,009 of NW_027256893.1, read as the reverse complement.
GTGGCTTGGTGGGTATGGCATGGCTTGGTGGGTGTGGCTTGGTGGGCGTGGAAGGATACTGTAAAATCTCCATTCCCATCTCATTCCAGGGGAAGGTTACTGCAAAATCTACATTTCCTCCCCAATCCAGGGGAAAGTTATTGCAAAATCCCCATTTCCTCCCGATCAGCTGGGACTTGGGAGACAGAGAATAGATGGGGACAGGGCCAGTCAGAGGTGGTATTTACCGGTTTTCTGAACTACTCAAAATTTCTGCTAGCGGTTCTCTGAACGACTCAAAATTTCCGCTACCGGTTCTCCAGAACTGGTCAGAATCTGCTGAAACCCACCTCTGCTTACTGGTGATCTTCTCACACATTGCTTCTGTCCTAGCTCCATACCAGAGGAGCTATCAAACAAAGTTTTTAATTGTTTACCCTTGGCAGTGTAATTTATTTCAATAAAATCAATACCGCAGCATTAGAAATGTAACAACAAATGTCTGGGAATCGATTGAACGCACCTTAATGAATTGTTGAGGTCAGAGGACTTATCTATAACTTGTAATCACAATGATCAACAAGGCAGCAATGAATGTGAAATGGAATTAACAATGGATTACCCCTAAAGGAAGTGTTATTTGTAAACAGGTCCCCACTCCCAAGATGTTGTAAAAATGTGCAATTCTGGGGATTACAATGCAAATCAATGTGCAAATATGTGATGAACGTTTTTTTTTTTTTTGATAAAAAGGGCAGATTGTAGTTTAAGACAGCTTTAAAAAGGATTTTGTAGCTATTTATTAAAAGGGGTTGCTCATTACACATCTTAAAAATTACTTTATTTGTCCTTAAGATTTTTTTTGTGTGCAGTTCTTCCTTTTATGCAGTGAGTTTCTGAAATACTCCAAAGGAACTTAATAATGAAGTTTTTAAATGCATCACTCAGCCCCTAAGTACAAAACTGCATTGTTTGTATATTACACCATAAAGATCAATGCACTTAAGTGCATTTTATATGATCATATGCATTGTCTTAACCTGGAAAATCAATTAGGTGATATATGCAAGTACATTTAATCATATTTCATTCTTGTGCTTATACCCTAAGCATGTTATGTAGATTTAAATCTCATTGATTTCAAGAGAACAACTACTTCAATGAAGCAAATACAGAAATAGCTTCATAATTCCCACCTGATAGATTTGATCTTACAGCAGAAGCCTATATATAAATGGGAGCCCTTTGCTTTTATGGGATTATTTCTAAATAAGAAATGTTCTACACTATCACTTATGCATTCATAACTTGAGACTTAGGCACAAGCATGGAAGAGATAAGATGCATGATATGATCTTTAAATGTTGACATCTAACTGGAAAATCTCTCCTCTTTATTCAGGAGTTTAGGAGATGATCCTACTGAGATCAGAACAGGACATCATCTAGGGTAGTATTCTAAGAAGAGGTAGGACAGTCAGTGACACCTCATAAATCTTCCCTCTAATTCAGGGGTGTCAAACTTGATTTCATTGAGGGCCACATCTGGGTTGTGTTTGACCTTAGGGGAGGGAGGCAGGGGGGCATGGCCAGCTCAACATCACTCTTGTCGGAGGTGTCTGTGGTGGCTTAAGCGCACTGCCAGTGAAAATGGGCTTCTGAGCTCCCTTTTTGGCTGCCACTGCCTCCTGCAACCCTCTGCCAGTGAAAACGGAGCTCAGGAGGGCTGCATGTTGCCCTCCCGAGCTCCGTTTTCACTGGCAGAAGCACTGCGGGCCAGTCCTTCACTGTTTCCAAGGCAGCCCCATGGGCCAGATCTAAACCAGACCTGAATTTGACACCCCTGCTCTAATTACAAATTGGATACTCCTTTTCTATAAATGCCTTTTCTTCCCATGTGATCCTACCAAATTGGTTTTTATAACACAACTCTATAACCATTAGGGCAGCGGTGAAATCCGATTTTTTGTTACTACCGGTTCTGTGGGCATGACTTGGTGGGCATGGTGTGGCTTGGTGGGCGTGGCTTGGTGGGCATGGCAGGGGAAGGATACTGCAAAATCCCCATTCCCTCACCACTCCTGGGGGAAGGATATTGCAAAATCTCCATCCCCACCCGACTCTGGGGTCAGCCAGAGGTGGTATTTGCCGGTTCTCCGAACTACTCAAAATTTCCACTACCGATTCTCCAGACTCTGTCAGAACCTGCTGAATTTCACCCTTGCATTAGGGTGATATATTTCTTTATATCTGTCAACAGAGTTGCCTGTCATCTACTGAATTAATTTTCAGGTTCCTGATAATTTCTAATAACAAACCCATTTCCACATACTAGGGACTCTTGCTTTTGCTACCAGAAAAAACAAACACCTGTTACTTCCGTCTACAGGGACCACGTTTCAGAATCTCCTTACTATTGTTATCTGAGGAGATATCACTCCCTCTTGCATATGGCCGTTATTGTTTGTTGTGTGCCTGAAATACAGGAAAAGCAGAGTTTATAAAATAAATGAACCAAGAACATTTCAGCCAAATGGGTTTCTTGGCATCAAAACAAGCCAGCATCCAGACGCTGTCTTGTGGTGATGATAACCCTCTACTGATCCATTTTATGGTTCGTGCTCGCCTAAAATAACTCAAGAATCAAGTTAGGTTTAATGTAAAATCCATTTAAATCGTGGCTGTTGTTTCTTCTCTCTGTTGTGGTTGACGCTGCTTTTTGTGAGTCTGGCAATACTAGCAATTCCTACAGAGCTATTCCAAGGCTGGATACAATTGTGGCTAATGAATCTTGATGCATTAGTGATGGCTCAATGGAAACTTAATTGAACACTTCTGAGTTGAGAGAGAAAGAAGTCTAAATCTCCTGTCAAATGCGGTTTGTGTGTATAATATGGATGCATGTGGGCCTTTAAAAGCACCTGAACAGACACATCATGTTTGCAAAAATAGCACTTGTAGTCAGCTAATTCCCTTTCTCTTCCTTCATTGTGCTAACACAAAAATGGAATACCGCACTATATTCTTGAATGTGGCAACTAAATTTAAGTCACAACATTTTCAGTTTTCTAGTAAAGTTTGTGCTGACATTTGTCAGGTGCCAACGAAATACCCAGAGTTGTTGCGCAAGTGTTAAAAATACAGTTTCTGTGTCAGCTTTTTCATCATTCTTAATTTGACTGAGGGGAAACAAGAGGAGAACAAAGGAGAACATTTTGATCCTATTTCTATGATGGGATGTGTAGAGCCATGCTCTTACTTCGTTTACAAAGTGATTGAAAGTGTTGTGAGTGATTTCTTGCTTCTCAGCAAAACCATCTTTCATGTGTCTTTATACTGCAATTAAACCCCCAGTTAAAAACATCACAAAGGGGAAAAAAAATAATGGTAATTTTCAGACTGGAAGAAGGACAGCTCAGAAGATGTGAGAGTGATGTCAAGGGATGTTAACAGATGAAAAGACACCGATAGGCCTTCTCACTTTATGCAATCCCTTCCCTAGAGATGGGATGCTCCCAAAACCAGCTGGTACTGCAAAAACGGTTTTGTTGTGCGTGTTACCCTTAGATTTGGTCAGTGGTGGTATTCAGCCGACCTGTAGGTGGGCCTGCCCACCCGCCCACCTGCCCCGGCTCTATGCCATCTTATCTAGCTATGTTTTCTAAGCCGCATGCATGCATGCAAGCAAGCTGTGTGAGCGGGCAAAGCTCATGGATGGAAGGCTGCGAGCATGCACAGAAGGCGCACACGCTCACATTTTCGGTGCACAGTGAATCAATGGTAAATTATGTGAAACCCACCTCTGGATTTGGTTATGGATACTTAGGATTACAGGATAGATTGGATAAATTGGATGGGTGGACGGATGGATGATACAGATAGATGATAGAGAGATGATAGAGAGATAGATGATAGAGAGATAGAGACACAGGCAGGAAGGCAGCAGGCAGAGACATTCAGACAGACATGGTTAAGTGAGTTGAGTTGAGTTGAGTTGAGTTGAGTTGAGTTCAGTTCAGTTCAGTTCAGTTCAGTTGAGTTGGGAGTGTGGGCACAGGTAAGGTCAACAAAATATTACTGGGATTCTGAAACTCTCAAAGAATAAGAATTGAATGAAGACATTCTGGAATTGGAGAGCAGATGTTTTTTTTCCCCACACACAATCTTAATTTAATTGAGGGCTGTTGACAAAAAATTCAAGGGTAGCAAAAGTTTTCTGACTTCCAGCATTTATATTTGCAACTATTAAAACATGGAGGCCAACGTGCCTCATTCAGATGCCAAATAGTGGCTGATGGAGCGGAATTAATTTTCTGGTAACTTTTTAAATAGTAGTCTTATTGAGGTTTAAAAATAGAGAAATAAAAATGAATAAAAACTAAGAATAATTTTTTTAAAAAATCAAAAAAGTGCAGAGATAAAAAAGGGGCAAGAGAAGAAGAGAAAATATAAAGTGGAATCGATTTTCTGGTATGAATAACTGAACCATAGTTTATTATGAATAATGATCCTAATCGCTTCTAATCTGAGATGCAAATCCCTCTCTCTCTCTCTCTCTCTCTCTCTCTCTCTCTCCCTCCCTCCCTCCCTCCCTCCCTCCCATTCTCTCTTTCTCTGTTAGAAGAGATCAGAAATCGTATCTTTTAAAACTGGTCAGCAGAGCTCAGCAAAGAAAGTAACCAGTTAGTACTCAAATAACACAAAAATAGAAGAACAAGAAAACAGAGGAGAATAACAAAACAACACAGGCAGATATTTTTCTTTCCCCACCCCATCTTTTTTTAATTTTTAGAAACCCTTAAAAATCCACTGCAGAAATCCTCCACAAAATTCTATGTTCTTTCTGATAGGAAGAATCGATTAATTCTTCTTAAGCATATGGTGGGAAAAGACATAACTGCAGAATAGTCTCCACATACAAAATGTGACACAGAGACTTTATTTGCTGCACTAAAATATAATTAATAGCCTGTTCCATGTATTCTTTCCTCCATATTGCCAGTTTAAGAGAAGTCCTGCTAAATATTTTTCCATAGTCACAATTCAGTCGGACAATGCCTTATGATCATGTCACCACCAGTTTTTGTTTCAGAATAATTTATTTAGAAAAGCTTGTGGTTTATTATTAATGTGGTTGGTTGCTTAGTCAGCCAGATATTTTGACTGGATCTAGCATTTTATTTGCCAATTGAGTCCTTCTCAAGGATTTAGGAGCGGCGTTTATTTACTTCTTAGCGTATGGCATATCATACATGGACTAGCAATATATATATTAACATTCCACCTAGATTAGTAAAACACAATAAAATATAAATGTTATAGGAGAGGCAGATGTTGTTTGATAGTGTTAAAACTATCCTTGAAGGATATAAGCTGTTCCAAGTAAAGCTGCCTTTTACAATTGATTGAGATTGATTTTTTTTTCAATATTGATGGTGTTCAAAGGGTGCTCCAGAATGAACATTTTTTGTTGTTAAAATTATTAATATCATCACTACCATCGCTATCACCATTTTTACAAGGACCAGTAACTTTTGTACTTAGTTGCATTAAACAAAAATAACAACAACATAAATCCTCATTAGCATCATCGTTACAATCGGAAACTTGGGTTCAACACCATTGAACAAATTATTTTTGAGGATTGTGCAAATGCCAGTAGAGGAGTGTGTGAATTCAGCATTAAAATTTTAAAAGTGTTGTAAATTATGATTCTTGATGAATGTATCTTTCCTTTTATGTAGGCTGAGAGCCTATGCACGGATACAAATTCCTTGTGTGTCCAATCACACTTGGCCAATAAATAATTCTATTCTATTCTATTCTATTCTATTCTATTCTATTCTATTCTATTCTATTCTATTCTATTCTATTCTATTCTATTCTAAAAACATTTAAAAAGAATTGGTAGTGCATATTGATTGGTGGGAAGGAAGGAAAAGTTTCCCTACCCAAAGAAATTATTAAATGGCTTCCATTTTGCTTCAAAGATGCAAATACTTATTTCCCAAAATACCTGGAAATGAATTTTTTAAATGGGATTGTTAAAATAGAATGTACAAAATTAGAATCTACAGATCTGAAAAAAAACCCAAGTCACACATTCCCAATCATTTTACTGTATTGCTAACTCCAGTTATTTCTCTCTGAATTTTTTAGGCCTCTTTGAAGATAATAAATTCCAATGGAGGGTGTTTCTACCGCCTAAGCATTCTCTCTTTATGTTTAAATTGGTCTAAAAACACGATGGAACACTAAGTAAATCTTCGTTGCTGCAGGATGAATCGGATGACTACAATCTGGAAGGAAGCAGAATAATTGTGTCTTGTCTTCTTCAGTGGTGATTTGCTTAGTGTGTGGAACAATGCCAGAAGGACTAGCAGAAATGCTTATGGATACATGGGCTCCATTAGTAATATTATGGATTACTGCATTTCCATCTATATACATGGCTCCACTCAATCATTCTCAAGTACTACCCAGTAGGTCCAGTAGAGGACTAAGTGAACTCAATGAAGAACAAAGAGTGTTGAACCGTTCGAAGAGAGGCTGGGTATGGAATCAAATGTTTGTGTTAGAAGAATTTTCCGGACCTGAACCTATATTAGTTGGACGGGTAAGTCAATATTTTTAATCCTCCAATGAGACTGATAACACATATTTATTTCTTTGAACTGTTTCCTCAATAATTGTGTCCTGTGAATGTTTTGACATGCTACAAGTCAGCTAAGAAAAGGAGTTGACCCCTAATTCACTTTCTGCCTTTAGAATGAGCTAAGAAGGACAAGGATATAGTTAGCTCTGATTCTGTCAAAGGAGGATTATTGATTTCATGTGGTTAGCATATTACAGTCAAGGAAAAGAGTATGAGCATGAGTATTTTGGGATTGGATTTGTTGATATGGTTTGTTTGACAGACAAGACAGGCAGCCATTGACCAATAAGAGACCACTGAGTGGGCCTCCTCAACTTATCTTGGTACTTATTCACATTTTTGGTTCGCTATGTGTAATATGTAGTTGAGCACGTATAAAATTAAAACTTTGTTAGGCCTATCTTGCTGGAAGATTCTTACTTCAAGTGACCTTGTGTGTGTGTAGGACTATAACTATAACTGTCTGGTTTGGTTCTGCAACCCAACAAGACAGACACAGACTTCAGAGGATAATTGGAACTGCAGAAAAAACAATTACTACTAACCTGCCTTCCATTGAGGATCTGTATATTGCATGAGTCAAAAAGAGGGTTGTGAAAATATTTACAGACCCCTCACATCCTGGACATAAATTGTTTCAATTCCTACCCTCAAAACGATGCTATAGAGCACTGCTCACCAGAACAACTAGACACAAGAACAGTTTTTTCCCAAATGCCATCACTCTGCTAAACAAATAATTCCCACAACACTGTCAAACTATTCACTGCATTACTATTGCTATTGGTCTTCTCATCATTCCTGTCGCCCATCTCCTCCCACTTGTGACTGCATGACTGTAACTTGTTGCTTATATCCTTGCGATTTATATCGATATTGATTGTTTCCTAGTATGATTTGATTGCTTATTGTACCATATGACTGTCACTGGGTGTTGTGCCTTGTGATTCTTGACAAGTGTATCTTGTCTTTTTATGCACACTGAAAGCATCTGCACCAAAGACAAATTCCTTGTGTGTCCAATCACACTTGGCCAATAAAGAATTCTATCTATCTATCTATCTATCTATCTATCTATCTATCTATCTATCTATCTATCTATCACATGATGGATGAAGGCAGGGGTGGTTTTCTCCAGGATGCCTGAACATATTTTCAAGCTGGCTGTATGAATATTTGGAGGGGAAGAGATGATTGACCTCAAGTCTGGTAGTGAGGGATCAAATCTCAGTAAAAGAAATAGATTGGGTCCAAAATCAAGGTAGCCTACTGAAACAAAGACAGAATAGGATTAATTCAAAGACAGGTTTGATTACCTGAGGTAAAGATGTGAAGAAGGGGTCATAGATGAATAAACAAGAAGGCTGGCAAGGAGAAAAGAAAATGAGTAAGAAAAACATTTTTTTGGGGGGGGATCTTAAGTAGTAGTGAAATGAGTCTCTCATCTCCCCTTCCGTCTCTGTGTATCTCTCACATACACGCACTCTTTCTTTTCAAGCAAATAAAGATGCTTTAGAGTGACAACCATTTAATACGTGCCTTCTGCCTAGAAAATAAAGATATTGTATTTTCATTGTTAATGATATCTATTTATGTTCCCATGGAATCAGAAGAAGGCACCCTCTCCCCCGCCCCAAAAAATAAACCATCCTAATAGAAATTAATAAGGGCTAAGCAGAAGACTTCATTTTACTGTCAATCACAATGTGGAATAACTACAAACCATTTATATTATCAAGCATCTTAGAAATCACAGTATAAATCGCCGAAGCAGCACAAATAGTATGCCAGGCTTTTAGCATCTTCACGCATCAAACTTCCCCCGTCTACATAGCAGCTCAAATATTTACTGGTCTTCATGGGTTATTTATTTACTATATTTAAATAAATTCATTTCATTTACCATAGCCTTCCACCCAGGGGTGAAGTGCTCCCGGTTCAGACTGGTTCGGCCAAACTGGTAGCGATGGTAGTGATGGCAGCACAAGGCTCCGCCCATCCGCCCAGTCGTCGTTACTTCCTGGTTTTAACCAGGAAGTAACCTGTTTTTTTACGCTCTGTGCATGCACAGAGGGTCCAAGTGCGCATGTGACACACACACACAAGCGAGCAAAGCATCGCACACATGACACATGCACTTCCGAACCGGTTGGGAAGGTTAAGTAGATTTCACCCCTGCCCGCCACCCCTTTAAAAAAAAAAGACTGTAAGTCATTTACACTAAATAAGTTTTACCACTTGATTTTTCTAGCAAAATGCAGATTGAGAAAAAAAGGAACAGTTCCTAAAATGCATGAGATTATTTGAACTGCTCAGGCCATGGCATGTTTAATTTTTTACTATTTCAGCATTATCCTCTTTCTAATTCCTGTTTTATTCTAACTATTAAAATGTAGCTACGGGGGCAGTCCTAATTAATTGGCAATGTGTTATTGAGTATGATTGCTTTTTTTAAGAAGAAGAAAAAAATCCATAAAAGGGGGTGATAGCATCATGAAGGAAGCTGCAGTTGAAGCCTTCATACTCCCTTTATTCTGCTGTTACTTAAAATTACAATCTGAGTTGCCTATTTATATTGTCCTGTGGTTCCTATGTCAGGTCTAGTTCTCTGTTGTATGGAATAGGACAACTTGCCACAATCAACTTGCTATGACCAACTAGCCATGGCCAACTCATTGCCGGAACAACTAGCTGCAGGACAATTTGACAAATAAAAAAGTTAAATTAATTTCAATGGAACCATTGTCAATCATAATAAAGAAAGTCAATCCAGAAATAAAAGGGTTACAATAATCAAGATGAAAACATGGTCACCAATAATAAAAGTACCAGAATGAAATGATTAATACAGCATTGAATTGTCTCATGGTGAATTGTCCTGCAGTGAGTTAGCTGTGGGGAGTTGTCGTGTGGCAAGTTAGCCATGGCAAGTTGGCTGTGGCGAGTCCTTCTACACCCTCGGTTGTGATGCTTAACTGAAATGACTATCCACAATTTGTAAAGCACTGTATTCCACTGGAGGTCAATCCAAAAGAAGTAGAAAAAGATACAGTGTGGAGGAGATGAATCTGATGGTGAGGTTCATGGTGATAATTGAAAAACAGGCCTTTTAATGAATGCATTCTTCGTTTACCTAAGAGCAAATTTTGAGTATATTGGAACTTGCTCAAGTTCAAGTAGCAGATCAAATATTTGATGATAATCCTAACAACCCTAATACCAATCCTATGTTTAAAAGCTTTGAGCTGTGCCTTGTCTTCTCCTTCTACTATTCCTTCTACCTGATCTGTTTTTCTTGTATGTCCTTGTATTCCCAAAATTGGAACTACCGTATCTCATATTTCATATTTGTAAGCTGTTCTAGGATGTTTTCCAGCAAACTCAAGCATAAAAATGCTGATAGATAGGTAGACAGATACTGGAGATAGACAGACAAACAAAAAATAGAACAGAATAACAGAGTTGGAAGGGACCTTGGAGGTCTTCTAGTCCAACCCTCTGCCCAGGCAGGAAACCCTACACCACTTCAGACAAATGGTTATCCATCATCTTCTTAAAAATTTCCAGTGTTGGAACATTCACAACTTCTGCAGGCAAGTTGTTCCACTTATTAATTGTTCTAACTGTCAGGAAATTTCTCCTTAGTTCTAAGTTCTAAATCTTCAACCTATTTTTCTATTTAGATTTAGGACTAAAGTCTAAAAGAAAATCTGAAGTTGAATAGGATAAGAGAGTTAAGAATGGAACCTACAAAGAATTTCCCAACTAGTTCCAATCATCACTCAGTCAAACAGGATTTGATCCATGGATCGCATTCCAGGAAAACCGCAAAGTTTCCACCCCCAACTTTAATCTTTCATCCAATTTTCAGTAGTTACAAGCCTGCTTTCCTATTTGCTTAGGTTAATGGTTCACTATCGTCTACACTTCCGTGAAAGGAGTGGTAGTTCTTAGCAGCAACGGACAGTAATGTCTGTTTAGAATTAAGAAGGGCAAGTAGTTCATAGAACCATAAAGTGCAATGTGATTTCATTAGTTCCCATTTGGAGAAAGTGAAATTGCTGTCACCATAAAGGAGACTAAAAGCAGCCGTTAGATCAACAATGCCTCTCTATCAGTTTCAGTAGAACCTGTAACTCTTGTACATATTTTTGGATCAAGATGGATTTTTTTTTTAAACAAATGATGCCCAGATGTACTTATTCATTTCGATGAAACATTAAACATGGATATGAATCTTGAAGCAGTATTTAAATCTACATATCAATATTGCTTTTTTTTTTTTTGCAGTATTTTAGGAATCTCTTCTAGAAGTCCTGGTACTGGTACTTTAGTGTGAAAACACTAAATGGTGAAGTGAAGTTATACATTTACACTGCACCAGTGATGGTTTGCTACTGGTTCGCCCCGATCAAATGAATCGGTAGCGGCGGCAGTGGCAGGAGGTTCCACCCACCCACCTGGACAGTTCTGTGCATGCGCAGAAGTGTCGCACGCACACGCAAGCACACAAGCGCCCACGAGCGAACCGTTAGCGATGGGATTTGAAACCCACTACTGCACTGTACCCTTTACAAGGCTAAACTGAGAGGCTGTGATGAAAAATTGTCATCGTGAGCTAGGCGATATTTAGATAGGGGAATTTCAATACCCCTTCAAGAAGCCAATTGAGGTTCATTTATTAAATGCTAGTTTTGTAGCCTACCAAACATTATTTCCATACAAAGGCATGAGTTTACACAACCTACACTCTAAAGCTTGGATTTTGTTTTGTTTTGTTCCATTCAGTTGTGTGTCTGATTCTCAGAGACTGCCTGGACAAATCCCTGCAATTTTCTTGGCAAAGTTTGTCAGAAGTGGTTTGCCATTGCCTTAGAATGACTGGACCAAAGTCACCCAGATGGCTTTCTGGTCAAGGCAGGACTAGAACTCAGGGCCTCCCAGTTTCTAGCCTGATGCCTTAACCACAACATCAAAATGGCTCTTGAAATCATATCCAAAAACCTTGGGTAGCAAATCTTAATTGATGTGTTTAAATATTATTCTAAGACCCAGAATGTAAATCATATTGTGACTAAATGTAATGGCCAATTCCCATAGATTACTAAAGCAAAGATTAGATTCTTACAATATCCTGAATTTCAGTCTCTCCATTTCCCCTATTAGTCTAGTCAAACATGCCACGAAGTTCCATTTATGATGTTGTTGATAGTCTGAGATAATCTTGAATATGGTGCTGAGAAATGTACTCTGTGGACCAAATTTTGCTGAGAGACAAAGAAACAGACCGAAAAACTTTTCAATGAACTATGGAGTTAAAATAAAACAAGTTTAATCCAGAATATTTTATATTAGTGTTGAAAGTAATTGAGAATCGTAGCTGAACAATACAGTCCAACTATCCTTCAGCAGACCTTCTACTGGTAACCCTGTTTCCCCCAAAATAAGACATCCCCTGATAATAAGCCCAATCGGGCTTTTGAGCGCATGGCAATAAGGCCAAGCATTTATTTCAGGGTTCAAAAAAAATATAAATCAGGGTCTTATTTTTAGGTATGTAAAAGTTAAGATAAAATCATGATAGAAAAATTATTTTGTCTGGTTTTATTTCACCTTCCTCCCGTTTTAATCTACCATTGAAAATCACAATGATGGAAATGAAAAGAGATATGTTTTAAGGACGTCATATAAAACTTTTCATAGCTTGTGATTTTAATAGATTGGAAAATAAAAATGTATTGAATAATCTCAAATCCTGATCTTATTTAGAATTAGCTATTTGCTGCAGGCCCAAGCTGCTTCTTAATTGTGCATGTTAACAAAGCTGGCCCTACAATTAGGCTGGATGAGACAGCTGTCTTAAGCATCAGATTTTGAATAGCATGAGGAAGACAGGCAATTGTGAACAATTTTATTGCTTTATTGTGGCTACTGGAGATAGAGAAAATGCTTTAGGGCTTTACTGTGTCACATATAGGAAAAAGTTCTGTGGCTCTGGGTATTACGTTTCCCGATTTTGGCATGCTGGGATTATCATTTATGTCTCTGCTTCAGACAGCAAAATATCTTGAGCTAACCCTGGAAATTAATTTATTCCAAAGTCATGCATTTCTATCTTAAGTTGATGCAGGGTCTGGCAATAGCTACGCCTAACAAAATCAAGACAAAGAAGACACACAATCCAATTTATTTGGAAATAATTATTTCCTTATTCAAATTCTTAATCTGTAATAAGACTTTAGCCTTTGTTACATTTTTTTTTTACATTCATTCAAATATGAGCCAAATTTTATGCACCGATGATGGGTCCTTTATATCTAAAGAATTTATTGAAGTGCATTACAATTATTTTGGGTTTTTTTGAATGCAAACACACACACACACACACACACACACACACACACACACACAAATTGGTTTTTATAGGAACATATTCCCAACTGGATTTAAACTAGGAAAGTTTTCAATCAAACACACTGACAAAAAAAAACAAAAAACCCACCAAAAAACAAATTGTGAGTTAAAATAGATTGCTGCCCTTTTCTTGATTCTTTCTACATATTGCTGAGCTATTCAAAGGATGTGCTGTCTTACAGACCATATGTGTGCCAATTTCTCTGGTACAAATAGGGCAAGAGATGCATTGGGAGCTTTCTTTCTGGGATTTTTCTTTCACCGCCACATTAAATCACATAATACTCTGCATTACAACATCATTAAAGCATCCTGCCTTCCTTTAATTTCCATCATTATTCAAGTGCACTAGTAAATACATAGGGGACGAAGGAGGCAAAACAATACCAACAGGCATGTCCATTTTCTAGAAGTATTTTTTTAAAGTATTTTTTAAAAAGTATTTATTTACTTATTTACTTATTTAGTTATTTAGTTATTTATTTATTTGTCAACAAATAAGAAAACAAGTAACAGAGTAGACACAGACATGGACACATGAAAAATTTTTGGCACAAAAAAAAAAGAAGAATATAAATAGGCAAAACATAGCCATAAACACATAGAATGATTACATATAATTGGGAACAGTAGGACAGGGATGGTAGGCACACTGGTGCGCTTATGCACGCCCCCTTAGGGACCTCTTAAGAAATGTGTAAGGTCCACGGTAGACAGATTACGGTAAAAAGTATGGGGATTAGAGAGACTAACCACAGGATCAGGTAGAGTGTTCCAGACATTTACTACTCTATTGCAAAAGTCATATTTCCTGCAATTAAGATTAGAGCGAATTACATTGAGTTTAAATCTATTGATGGCCTATTTGGTCTTCAATATTGCTGTTTTTTTTTTCTTTCAATTCACGGAGACCACTTTATAGTTTCTGACTTCTGTAGAACAGATGGAACAGTGCAAAACCTGATTCCAGCAAAGAGCATGTTGGATCTGTTCCGGAATTCACAATTTCTGTACTCAACTGCCTGCATATTCTTCCTTCATGGATCATACAAAATTCGTTCTGTCGATGCATCTATTTTTGCATGTGCACACAAACAACCAGCATCTTTAGAGAGGAACGATACCAAAGGTGCAAAAACGATGAAGCTGTTGTGGCCCGCCAGTGGCCTGTGTGAATTGTAGCTGATTTTGACAGCGAGGAGGCTGGTGTGGTGCTGCGCCAGCAGCCTGTGCAGCTGGTGCTTGAGTCGGACAGTGAGGAGGCTGGAGAAGATGTGGTGCCAGAGGCAGGGATTCAGCCAGGGCCTTCAGAACCTCCAGAAGCTCCTTTAAGTGAAGAGGACGAAGAGGAGGAGCCTCTTCTCGATGTACAGGCACGCAGAGCTGCCAAAAGGCAGGAGTGGCTCCTCAGGAGGAGGTCTCCTAGAGAGTAAAGCTTGGGGCTAATTGGCCACTCCCTTAGCCTATTTAAGGAGGAACGCCGACTGAAGCAATTTGTAGGGAACAACTTTAGTTCATTCTCCTTCGCGTCTGGATTCTCTGCAAATTGCTTCTGGGCTTTCTGCCAACCTTAGGAAGATTGTGATTACTTTATTTTTAGTTTCTTGTAGGCTGTTAAGAAAGTTCCTTAACAACCTTTGTTTGGAAAAGACTAAGTTATTTTAGTAAATTTAAGTTTTGTACAGACTTTGTGTGTGCTGTGTTCTTTGGGGTCCGTAGCTGGGGCAGAACAGAAGCATTAAACTGAGACCAAATTCAGATATGCAAGTACCATACCTGTCTATTCTGCAAACTGCTGTACAGCGATATGCAAGGAAAGAGGAGAGATCGGGGTCCCACGTGATGCATTTGCTTCAACTTTCACATGCTGAAAATATCTGAAACGGATTCAGAGCACGTCAGTGAACTCTTCATTTCCCAAAGAAACTGCATGAAAATTTTATCCAAATTGAATGATATAAGTGGAATTTTTCATGTCTATGGAACTCTAGTTGACCCGTTCTAATTATTAGTTGGTCTTTGGCCAAAATATTTCATCTATCAAGATGTAAAAATCACTGAGGGCAGGACCTGATTAATATTTAGCAGGGAAAATTGTATAGAATTTCAGGGGTTTTGGCCAATCAATTAAAAAAAAAAATCTTAAAAAAGTAGCATGTTTCATGAAAATGCTCACAAAGTCACAAGGGTAAAGTGCAACTTGAAGACTATATAAACCAGGGATCACCAACCTTTCGGACCTCAGGGACCACTAAATTCATAATTTTAAATCCTGCGGACCACTAATATGATTTTTTTTAAAAAAAGATAAATAGTATCTAGTGCAATATAAAAATGCAAATAATTTTTCTGCGGACCACCAAAATTTTCTCACGGACCACCAGTAGTCCATGGACCATCAGTTGAGGACCACTGATATAAAAGTCCATCCATATACAATAGAACCTCTGGTCACGAACGCTTCTGACCATGACCAAATCGGTTCCGACCAAAAAATTCACAAAATTTTTGAATCTGATCACGAACACATACTCGGGTGGCGATCAAACATGGCCATGGCCGATTTCACCTTTTGCGCCATTTTTTTTTTGTAAGCGCCAAATTTCCTGTTGTTTGTTTAAGGTTCAGGTCATGACCAAATTGGGTTGCGACCAAAATTATGGGACCAATTATGGTCGTGACCACAGGTTCTACTGTAAATGTTGGTGAATGATCTGTGTGTCGCATATAACATTAGGAATTTACTGTGGACCCTTTGCCTGTTCACTTACTGAATTAAGAAGTGAAGTATGTTCATAGTGAACTATGAATTAACATGCTCTGATTCTTTGTGCAATCCTTGAACTGAATCAGTTTTAATATTTTCTACCTTTATATTATGGCTGTAGCTTAAATCAGCATCAAAGAAACCTACTCCCCCAATTTGTGTGTTTGAAGCCTCCAGCAAAATTGTGCCAGTTGTGATGATTATGTAATCAATAAGCCAAAGTAGCAAGAAAATAATAAATTTATTTACAGTTATTTTGACTTTTTTCAGCCCTGAAAAACCTTCAATCTGATTTATAAATAGGATCATTTATCCCCATGATCGAATTTTTTCTACCTCTTTGAAATCTCAAAGGATTACACAATGGAAGTTTTTGACTTTATTTATTAATTTCCCACGTTCTCATTTTCTTGTTATTCTGAAGATGAATGCTATTACTTGAACAGAGTATATTAGATTAACAGATCAATCTTCTTTGTATTGTACCCATGAGCACATAACATGTATATATATAAATGTGTGTTTTTTAAAAGAAACACACACATTTCTTTTTAAAAGAAAATATATTTTGTATTAAGATTAAGTACAACTGCCCCTGTCATTTTTGAGTCCAATCACAAGGGACTGTGTAAAATAGTAAGTAAAGGGAAACAAATAAAATAAAATACCATTGAAATGTTATGAAATTTAGAATTGTTAAATCAGAGCTTGCAAAAATTTGGCAAGAAATGTGTGATTTTTTTAAAATAAATTTTTATTTATTTAAAAATACAGACAAAACAAAACAAATAACAACAAAACATACAAAACATGTAAACAAGAATTCAAATATACATCTTATCCAATTTGTTGCAACTGTACTGTCTGTTCTTATTTGTGCTTTTTTTGGTTTTTTGATTTTTGGTTTGTTTGCCACAATAGTCATTATTACTGGGCAGGAGGTTAGCAGACCCATTTTCAAGACCTATTTTTTTCAGAAAAAAAAAAAGATATTGAGACTCTAGAAAAAGTGCAGAGGAGAGCAACCAGGATGATTAAGGGACTGGAGACTAAAACATATGAAGAATGGTTTCAGGAACTGGGTATGTCTAGTTTGATGAACTGGGCATGGCTAGTCTAGTGAAGAGAAGGACCAGGGGAGACAGGATAGCAGTCTTCCAATATTTGAGGGGCTGCCAAAAAGAGGAGGGAGTCAAGCTATTTTCTAAAGCACCTAAAGGCCAGACAAGGAATAATGGATGGAAACTGAAAAAGGAGAGATTTAACCTGGAAATAAGGAGAAGTTTTCTGACAGTGAGAACAATCAACCAATGGAACAGGGGTTGCCTTCGGAAGTTATGGCAGTTTCATCACTTGACACTTTCAAGAAGAGATTGGACTGCCATTTGTCAGAAATGGTGTAGCGTCTCCTGCTTGGGTTGGTCTAGATGACCTACAAGGTCCCTTCTAACTCTGTTAATCTGTAGATCTGTAAAGACCTGGGAAATGCCATGGGACATGAAAAGAGCCCAAAATTGGGGGTTCCCAGGGCAAAGATGATGTCACTGGCTCATCCTTTCACCTGGAAGCGTCTCAGTGCTTCTGACACATGTGCAATCATCATCATCATCATCTCATTATTGTTCACATGGAGGAAGAGCTCTTCCTTAGTGTTGCTCTCTGATTTTATCCTACCACCAATCCTATCCTATTCAAAAAACACACCTGTATAAACTGTTATATGGAGATTCGATTTAACATGGTTTCCATCGATTCTCCAAATCAAATCAACTTTCCAAGCCAGATTGACATTATGTTCTTTGATCTTTATTAGATCATTTTAGCTAGGGCTGTCTGCCTTGATTTAATGTTTTTAGATGGTTTTTTTTTTTTTCCTAGATTTCTCCACTGGAGTTAGGTGGCCAATAAATGTAAATAAATGATAAAATAGTGAACCAACAAACAAACCCTAAAATGATCTGAATCACATTTGGGCTGATTTTCTGAATTGCAGATATTCCTGGATGTATAACCATAATCGGGACTGGAACGTCCATTGCCAAGCAATTTAGTTATTAAGGAAATTTTGCTTAATGACTGTGTAAAAAATCATGCTAAAATACTCAAAGGTGGACTGAGATACAGAATAAATAAATGCTTATTCTCATCCTAGCCAATCAACAGAGCATTTAAATGGATTACAGAAGTTAGTACTTTCATACTTGCAAAGATTCTATTAATGTAGCCTTACAGTAAAGTAGATTTAGGTCATTTAGTTGTGTAACCTGTCTGGTTTACCTGGGAAGGCCAAAGCATGATTGCAAAGCTCCTGAGATAGTTGGATTTTTTGATCGTAAGTGCCACTCATTCAGCAACATTACATTGCTTTGAATGATCACTGAATTAGTGGTCATTAAACGAGGACTACCTTCAGTCACTCCCAGGAGAGATGTCATATAAGTCAAATATATAAGTAAATAAGCAAACATACCTGCAATGACTAGGTCAATATTCCCAATATACTCTGCCTTCTTGCCCTGACATTATCTTGAAGACTGGCACTAATTTATAGAGCATAAAACGAACCATCTAACCCTAATGAGACTGACCCAGATCTGTGCGAGCAGAAGGGACATTTTGCGGACTCTATCAGTCAAGGAATGATTGGGCCCAGAAGAAGAGTCATCTCTGCTGTGGCTCCTCCCCTTTTTAACCCCCTAAGTGAGATCTGCCCCCCACCCTCCAGGCCTTCCATAAGGGCCTGAAAACCTGGCTCAGCCAGTTGGCCTGGGACCCTAATGGGGATACATCATGCTGGAGGTGATTGACAGATTAAGATAAGACCCCTCCTCCACACCCATCCCCATGCACATCCTGCCCCCTTCCTCCACATCTTGTTAATTGTAAATAGCAATAGCACTTAGACTTATATACCGCTTCGTAGTGCTTTTACAGCCCTCTCTAAGCAGTTTACAGAGTCAGCCTATTGCCCCCCAAAAATCTGGGTCCTCATTTTACCCACCTAGGAAGGATGGAAGGCTGAGTCATCCTTGAGCCTGGTGAGATTTGAACTGCAGAAGTCAGCTGAAGTAGCCTGCAGTACTGCACTCTAACCACTGCACCACCTCGCCACCTCAGAAATTATTCCTGTTAGTATGAGTATTTATTGCTTTACTGTTTTATTGGCTTTTAATGTTTAGATAGGTGCCTAGAGTCGCTTCTAGACGTGATGGGTGGCAAGCAAGATAGACAAACAAACAAACAAACAAACAAACAAACAAATTTCAGGAAAGGAAAGCTTTTCTATTTGTGAAATGTATACAGTACATACTTTTTGAGTCACTGCAGTTTGGTATGATGGACATTAATAAGCAGTTGCTTTCCCTCTTCCATTTACTGAGGCATCATCTTGCTGATGGGCTGCGGCAAGAACCACATTAGTCGCTTTGTTCATTGTAAACTCTTTGTAGAGCAGAGTTGCGGTTTTATTGGGGTGCTGATTTGTTTGGGACTGTGCAAGCAGTAGCCTATCCCTAACCCTAAAAGCACCAACGATGGCCAACCTTGAGATGGTGAGCCATGATGGCAACAAGGCAGACATGTACATTGTTGGAAGGCTTCAGTGCTGAGGGATAGGGATGGGGGAGAATAGAGATAGCTGGGGTTTTGTAGCCGAAACAAAATAATTTCCCCTGAGAACCAAGGATATTTCCACAGGTGGCTGAAGAGAGGAGGAGTAATGTTTCCAAGCAACCGGACAGCATTTTCATTGGACCGTGTGACTGATTGTTTGGGAAAAGGGGGAAAACTTTTAATTAGGTGAAAACCACGGGAACTTTTAGAGTCAGTTTTCACCAGCTTGTGCCAATATGATATATCCAATAAAACTGTTCTTTGAGGAAACCGCTTGCCTCGGAGTTCTGCTGGTTACGGGGTGTATTATTTGAAACCCTGACAGTTGCATTGTGATGCGGTAGTACACATTTGATCCCTTGCCCTTCCTTCTTAATGCCCTTCTGTGACCCAGACAAGTCTGATTGCATGGCAATGTTAGATAGACATTACACAAGCAGTTCCATGGAGCCAAAGCTAAAAATAAGCTGGGGCAATCATTTTCTCCCCTTCAGGTACTTTAAATTCCTATTTCTGACACCTCTTCGCTCTATGTCTCTATTTCCCTCCCTCCACTGCAGACATGGACAGATTGCTCCTGCCAGAAGTCTAAACTGTTTTTCTTGCAGATAGTTATTGAAAGTAGGCCAAAGCCTGCATGGATTTGTTAGCGCTCTAACACACTCCACCCACCCCCCACCACAAGCCCTCAAATGTGTAGCTGGCAGAGCACCTAAAGCCATTCTGTGGCTTTTTTTTGTTTGTTTACTTCGCCAAATACTTCACATTTATTTACACATGTAAATTTGCTTTCTTGGTGGAGCATATCGGAGCTTTTAATTCCCTGATCTGCAGAGGCAATAATGTGCTTGAACTTGTGAGGGTTGTGCAATGACGAGAGCCAATAGCACAAACAGATATCCACCTTTCTCTTCAAACAAATCACCCACCACCACAGGGATGGCTGAGAATGTTGTGATCAGGTTGTTTGGGCTTGTTGTTTTTTTTAGCCCAAATGAGCCTTCCAATGAGTAAACATCATCCTAGAAAGGAAGAGAGTGGAGGCAATGTCTGAAAAAGAAAAAAAAAAGGGGGGGGAGGAATGTTCAAATGTGAGAGAGGAAGTGGATTTGGAGTGCTTAGCGCTCTTCAAGGTTTGGATCCGACTTCTTGTATAATCAACCACAATTATGCACCTTCACTTCCCGGAATCTCCAGGGTGATTTATTTTTTTAAAAAAAAATTGTTTTGTTTTCTGTCTGCAAAATTGAGAAGCAGCCTGAAGCCTTGGAGAATTGGTCTTTTTAATGCAAATTGCTTGGCTTTTGTTCTTCGACACATACATTTCCAAAATGCTGGATTTTTTTTTTTCAATGCAATTTCTCCTTAGGTAAACTCTTTTTTTGAATGTAACTGCTACTGTTTACACACAACTTGCAGCAAAGCTTTCCCTTTTAGATCCCCTTTTCAGTGGATTTTTGCCATTAAATACCTTGATTGTTTAATACTACTGTTTATCCCATTGTGAAGCCTATGGAGAGCGAAGTGCTCTCCCCTTCCTATAGACATTGTGGTGATTTTTTAAAAAAAGAAAAACTTCCATAAATGTAATGCCCATTTAGTTGAGAATCGCCTTCCTAACTGCAAACTCAAAAGGCCTTGAAGCTTACTTCTGAATTGGTATGGGATTTGATGGCAAGCATGCTGCCTTCTGCGTGTTTTGGATTTAATCCCATTGAATTTAACAGTCTGTCAGCCCTGGAGGCCATCTTTTTCTTTGGATCTTCAGGGCTGCCACACTTAATGCTGTGGGAAACTGGGAGGGGGGGATTGCATGGAGTTGGTAGAGTTATTTAGCCATAATAACATTCTTTTCTCCGGGAGTCAAGGACATTCAGCCTGCACTGGGAGTGTCGTGACTGGGAGGCATCTCCACTTTGGACGGTGCATTGATTGAGCCATGTAATGGACATGTGGGTGCAGGGGAAGGGACTTTTGAGTAGGAGTTGAAACAGTCTATGTCCAGGATGTGAGGGTCTTTAAATATTTTCACAGCCCTCTTTTTGACTCGTGCAGTATACAGGTCCTCAATGGAAGGCAGGTTGGTAGTAACTGGTTTTTGTTTTTTTTCTGCAGTTCTAATTATCCTTTGAAGTCTGTGTTTGTCTTGTTGGGTTGCAGAACCAAACCAGACAGTTATAGAGGTGCAGATGAGAGACTCAATAATTCCTGTGTAGAACCTCTACAGATTATACATATGCATCTCTCTCTCCCTCCCTCCCCCCCCCCTCTCTCTCTCTGAAAGTTTATTGGGACAGAAACAGCAGCCTAATTCTTCTGTCGAATGATATGTCTGGTAACATACTCAGCTGCTTTTTCCTGCAGATCTGATGGGGGGTAGAAAAAGCTCTTGTCAAGAGAGCTCTGTCCTTTGATGTAGAACTGGTCTATATTTGGAGTCTCCTCAGCATGCATTTACAACTCAGTAGCAGATGTGAGAAGTCATCAGCAGTGCATCAAATGTCACTGTTCTTCCCATTGGTGACAAAAGCAGAATTCGGAAAGACTCCAGTGAAATAAAGAATAGATGTTAGATGACTGCACATGGCGATGACATTTATAGGCACGCTACCAGTTTCTCATTTGCTAGTATTACAGAAGGCATAATTGTGTAGAGCAGTCAATGGCCTAAGAACCAACATGCAGCCTTGTTTTTTTTTTTTTTTTTTTTTTTTTTTTGGTAGAAACCATGGAGATTTAATGCATGTTTTACAGTTGCTGGATTTGGGGGTGAGAGACAAAGGCAACGGATGTAAATACAATGGAGGATTGAAATTTATTTACTTATTTATTTATTTTGTTTTGTCAAGCATGTAGTAGATAACAGATATAAGTATAAACGTGATTATGAATACAGGAAATGGATACGAATAAATGGGGACAGTAGGACAGGGACGGTAGGCAGGTTGATGTGCTTATGCACGCCCCTTACAGACCTCTTAGGAATGGGGTGAGGTCCACGGTAGACAGTCTATGGTTAAAGTATTGAAGGTTTGGGGATGAAACCACAGAGTCAGGTAGTGCATTCCAGGCATTGACCACTCTGTTGCTGAAGTCCTATTTTCTGCAATCGAGTTTAGAGCGGTTTACCTTAAGTTTGTATCTATTGTGTGCTCGTGTATTGTTGGGGTTGAAGCTGAAGTAGTCATTGACAAGTAGGATGTTGAAGCAAATAATTTTATGACCTACGTTTAGGTCAGACCGAAGGCGGTGTAGTTCTAAGTTGTCTAAGCCCAAAATTTCAAGTCTGGTGGCAAAAAATCTCTCTCTCTCTCTCTCTCTCTCTCTCCCTCTCTCTCTCTCTCTCTCTCTCTCTCTCTCTCTCTCTCTCTCTCTCTCTCTCTCTCATCCTAAAAAAAGAATTTTTTAATAAATTAGAGAGATTGAAATTTAATTTAAAAAGCAAGATAGTAAGATATTAGAATTAGATAGTAAGATATTAGAAAATTGGGAAACTATATTCTTCATTAGCTCAGCAAAAGAAAAGAGGGGTGGCTCTATATATTAAAGAAACAATAAAAGCTAGACAAATCTTTGCAGATGAAGAGGGGAGAGAATACTGATGGTGGAGATAGTAGTACACTCTGAAAGCTCAACTTGAAGTCTACTTTATTGATGTAGAATCTGGAAATCCTGTTCTCCCTTCTACCCCTCTTATACCCTGGTGAGTTAGGCAGAAGCAGACCAAGCTTGTTTCTAATACTTTCTATTTCCGAGGCTTAATGAATGCTTTTATTTTTTTGTAACTGTTTCTTCATAGTTTCTCCAGGATCATCTCTGGGGCTCTCTCTACTAACCTACAGCCCTGGGCTTCTCTCCAAGTATTAACTTGGTTTGACCTTTGTTAACTTCCAAGTCGAGACAATATCAGCAGATGTTGCTTTGTGCTGAGGGACTCTTAAAATATAGATTTGTAGACACACAATTGCTTTCTGTAACAAATGGTTCCTGAAGCTAGGACTCCGGATCTAGTTCCAAATACTCTAGCAAAACAAGTTTAGGTCTGTTGAGCGAATGTCACTGTTAGAGGGATGTACATCACCAGCTAAATAACATGGAAGAAGCTGGGTGACCTCTGCTTGATGGACTTTTGACTTAGTTTAACCTGGACAGGTTGTTTACTCTGTGTTTGCTCACTCATCGCATTGTCACGGAGAGCTATCATGCAACTCATTGGTAGGCCAGCCAATAAATTCCACATATTTCACCCTCAATATCTATTATGAAAGATTAGGAATAGCACAGAAGGATATACTGGATGCAGTGGCTCAGTAGCTAAGATGCTGAACTTGTCAATCGAAAGGTCGCCAATTGGTAGTACAGTGGTCTAAGGCACCCTGTTATTAAGCTGGTTATTAAGACCAGCTGCCTGCAATTACTGCAGGTTCGAATCTCGCCAAGGCTCAAGGCTCACTCAGCCTTCCATCCTTTCTAAGGTAGGTAAATTGAGGACCCAGTTGTGGGGGCAATAAGCTGACTTTGTATAAATATACAAAAGGATGAAGGCTATTGCTGAGCACATTGTAAGCCGCCCTGAGTCTCCGGAGAAGGGCGGCATATAAATCAAATTAAAAATAAATAAATAAAAAATTCAGCAATTCAAATCCCTAGTGCTGCGTAACGTGGTGAGCTCCCGTTACTTGTCCCAGCTTCTGCCAACTTAGCAGTTTGAAAGCACGTAAAAATGCAAGTAGAAAAATAGGGACCACCTTTGGTGGGAAGGTAACAGCATTCGGTGTGCCTTTGGCGTTGAGTCATGCTGGCCACATGACCATGGAGACGTCTTCGGACAGCGCTGGCTCTTTGGCTTTGAAACGGAGATCAGCACCGCCCCCTAGAGTCGGGAATGACTAGCACATATGTGCGAGGGGAACCTTTACCTTTACCATTATATACTGGAGACCAAATTGTCTAATTGACAAGTCAACCAATCAATCATTTAATTAATATGGAACACTCACTGCCATTACCGTATCTGAGAAAGACTATAAGAAGGGGGTCAAGTAAATTGATGGAAGAGGAAAGGATATTTTTGTGTGTGTGAGAGAGAGAGAATTAATGAAAGATTCAAACAGGGAAATAATCTGGGAAATAATTCTATTGACTTGTAGTATTGTAGTGCTAGGACTTAAAGAAGTTTTAATTATTTCACTTCAGCCTCTTTGCCCACTAATAAGCCCCAAATATAATTTGGGAAGTGGAGGAGGGGGGGAGAGGAGGGAAGGAGAGGAGAGAAAAGAAAGATTTCTTTTCTTTCTTTTTCAGCCCTTCTTCTTGTTTTTTCCCCCTCCCCTCTTCTTACAGGATGGCATGAAGCAGAAGGAGCAGTTGCTACGTTATACTCACTTTCTGACTTACTCGCCATCTGTCTTTCTATGGCAGGCATTCAACAGCAAGGACTGACACTCTTCCATCATAGTCTACTGCCATTTCTAATCTCAGACATTTGCTTCCTTGTCATCATCGTTATTTTTTACACTGTCCTTCCTTCCCAGGAATAATAAATTTATAGAAAAAAAATATTTTTTTTTCTTTTTTCATCCCCCCCTCCTGCTCCCCTAAAACCCTCCAGCAACGTATCAGTATAGGAAATTAAGATGGCAAGGGCAAATGTCTGAAGCTTTGATGTAGCACAGCATACCCTTTTATTTTTTATTGGGATGTGGTGGGTCAGTGGCTAAGACACTGAGCTTGTCGATCGAAAGGTTGGCAGTTCAGCGGTTTGAATTCCTAATGCCACGTAATGGGATGAGCTCCCATTACTTGTCCCAGTTTCTGCCAACCTAGCAGTTCAAAAGCATGTAAAAAATGCAAGTAGAAAAATGGTGGCCACCTTTGGTGGAAGGTAACAGTGTTCCGTGCGTCTTTGGCTTTGAGTTGTGCCGACCACATGACCACAGAGATGTCTTTGGACAGCGCTGGCTCTTCGGCTTTGAAACGGAGATGAGCACCACCCCCTAGAGTCGGGAATGACTAGCACATATGTGCGAGGGGAAACCTTTACCCTTACCCATTTTTTGGAAAAGTCTGCAAAGAAAAGCTGTTAAGCAACCATTGCAACTCTTTGGAATGTCACTGGGCTACAAAGGTTGGTCTTGATCTGAGTACTCAATAGCACAAATTGTATAGCACCAAATTTAAGCCATTGACAGTTACAAGGATAGGGTTTAAGGGTGAAGGATTGAATTGAAGAGCCTTGGTACTACAGTGGTTTAAAGCACCCTGTTATTAACACAGCTGCCTGCAATTTACTGCTGGTTCGAATCTCTCCAAGGCTCAAGGTTGACTCAGCCTTCCATCCTTTCTAAGGTAGGTTAAATGAGGACCCAGTTTGTGGGGGCAATAAGCTGACTTTGTATAAATATACAAAAGTATGAAGGCTATTGCTTAATGCACTGTAAGCCACCCTGAGTCTCTGGAGAAGGGCGGCATATAAATCAAATTAAAAAAATAAAAATAAAAAAAAAAATAAAAATTCATGCTTTTCTTATAGAATTCCTAGAAAAAATGATGGAATCGTTTTTTTAATTTATTTTAAAAGTTTTTATAGTATGCTCTACAGTTGGCTTTGATCAAGCTGCAGTCCATCATAAAAACAACTATCTAATGCAGTATAATGGAATAGTCATTTTGAGTACCTGGAGAAAAATAATAGCACTAGGACTTAGACTTATATCGCCCCATAGTGCTTTACAGCATTCTCTAAGCGGTTTACAGAGTGAGCATATTGCCCCCAACAATCTGGGTCCCAATTTTGCAATCTCAGAAGGAAGGAAGGAAGGCTAACTCAACCTTGAGCTGTTCGGAATTGAACTCCTGGCAGTGGGCAGAGTCAGTCTGCAATACCGCATTCTAAGCACTGAGACACCATTGTTCCATTAATAAGCCAAGGAGGATACTATGCACTGTTAAAGGGAGTAATGTATATTGAAAAACAGGACGTTTTCAACATTTCTCAGACATCGAATAATCAGAATAATTAAAAGAATCCTGACTTTAATTAACATTTCAACATTTTCTGCAACTTTAGAGAATAAAATCAAAGGCATTTATTTCCCAATCAAACTGACTGAGAATGATCTTTAAAAAGCCCAGCACTGATCTGAAATAGAACTGCCAATATATTTTTTCCCATATCCATAAGCATATGTTATATCTATTAAG
The DNA here is from genome assembly GCF_029215685.1 of Pituophis catenifer annectens. Classification (NCBI taxonomy): domain Eukaryota; kingdom Metazoa; phylum Chordata; class Lepidosauria; order Squamata; family Colubridae; genus Pituophis; species Pituophis catenifer. The sequence continues at coordinate 12,180,380 of NW_027256893.1, read as the reverse complement.
TTGGCTTTTTTCTAACTCACAGTTGACTCAAGCATTTAAATTTTCCAATAAAAACTAATGCTAAACCTCAGCATATTAGATTCCAGAGCTCTCTTTTGAGTAGCAAATATAGCATAGCTCTCCAAGGGTTTCTCAGTCTTCAAGGCAAGACCTTGGGATTTCCAAAGAGATTCCTTCAAATAAATGGCTGAAATTGCACAACACATTGAAAATGAAATGAATTGGGTAATGTGATCAACGGTGCTCTTGAACAATCTAGCCATTGCTATAGCACAGGAGTCAGCAACCCGCAGCTCTGGAGCCGCATGTGGCTCTTTCATCCCTCTGCTGCACTGTCCTGTTGCTGGTTGGCTCCACAATTGATAGGGCTTTCAGTTAGGACAGGTAGAGGAAAAAGGATGCCATGCTAGGAGGAGACTCTATGTGGAGGAACCGGACTTCCGGTTCAGTCGGCTCCAGAATTGAACGGGGGCTTCTGGTTATGACCTCTGTGGCTCTTTGAGTGTTTAAGGTTGCCGACCCCTGCTATAGCATGTTGTGTAAACAGACTATCCCATTAACCCACAGCATAGCTTGTCTATTTCAGCAAAGCATTTAATATGAACACAGCTACTCTGTTGACTTAAGGTTTAGAGTCTGGTGCATTGTATGAACACATCAGTGGTGGGTTTAAATTTTTTTTACTACTGGTTCTTTGAGTGTGGCTTGGTGGGTATGGCTTGGTGGGCATGGCAGGGGAAGGATACTGCAAAATCCCCATTTCCTCCCGAACAGCTGGGACTCAGGAGGCAGAGAATCAGCTGGGACTTGGCGGGCGGGGCCAGTCAGAATTTTTACTACCGGTTCTCTGAACTATGCAAAATTTCTGCTACTGGTTCTCCAGAACTGTGGGTGGGCACATGCACATGCATGGGGGGAGCATGGGGGGGTCACGTGCACATGCACTGGGGGGCAGGGCAGCACGGGCGGGGGGGCATTGCATTATGAGTGTGGGCACGCACGCTTTCGGCACCCAAGGAAAAAAAGGTTAGCCATCACTGCCCTAGGAGGTTTGTGGTAATATGATCTTCCCTTCTTCTTCTATCGTATTTTTCATTGTGGAATAGACCAACAGACTTGTCTCCCTGCCACATAAGGTATTATTTAGTTTCATGCTTTCTTTGATTCTTAAAAACAGAGGGAAAAAAAGCTCCTATAGAAGCAAGGCACTTTTGAATTTCCAAAGGATATTTTCCACCAGACTGCTTTTATCCCTCTCTATTCTTCTGTCTCTCTGCCTTTTAACTCTTCTAAGGATTTTCTTTTTGTACTTTCTTAGCTCTGGAAATGTATCCCTCAAGTGGCACAGACTTTGCTACCCAAAGACCTGGCTTTCCCCCCACCAGGTGGTAGATTAGGAAACGTGCGACAATGTGGGAATCTCATTAATTTGTTTAGTATGTTTTCTACACCCCCAATTCCAATTTATCTCCTTCTATTCCTTGTATTTCTATGGGCTGATATTTTCTCTTGTATGTCACAGGGAGTGACTATGAGTTGGGCGTCCTATCAATTTGATTTATAAATAAATAAATAAGTCCCCTGCCCATCAGAGTTAAGAATGGCTTTCCGTTGGAAATTTGATAATTAAAAAGAGGCAGCCTCAATTAAATTCCTCATTAGACCGTAGTTATTTTCAGTAAGGGCATCGTGAACGATGGAAGGGCTGGGGGAAAAAAAAATAGGACAATCACAGCTCTTTAAAATGCAGACAATGTAAAGTTCATCCCTCAAGGCAATTGCTACAGGAGAAAATAGCTGGGCATATAGAATTTCAGACCTTAATCCCATTATTTATTGTTTGGAGCACTGAGCTGGAGCCAAATTGCACAGGAGTTAAATTTTTCTCTTATTTTTCCTCTGCTCGTTGGACCTCAGGTCTCTTCCTTGTGTCATGAAACTAGTGACAGTCCTATAATCTAATGTAAAGACATTTATTTCCCATCCATCCCAACCCAAGCAAAACATTTGAATATAAGCAGAAATACAATTTTGACAAGTGCAGGCTAAGGATTCCTTTCTGTACGTTCCCTTGGGAACAAAGCCTGTTAAATTTAGCAGATCTAACTCTTTCAAATGAAAAGCATCAGCTGTTTTATTGCAATCCTATAGATGTTTATGGGAAAATAAGACCCCCATTCGGGAGACCTTTCACCTAGGTCAACATTGACAGAATTAGAAAAGAAGGCTAACATCTCAGAAAGTCAGAATTCATGACTGGCTATTGACTCTTGAATATGATTCCAAACCAATGGTGAAATCCTACCAGTTCACACCGGTTCAGGCGAACCGGTAGTGATAAAAGCCCTACCGGTTCCTCTAAACCAGTATTTCCAACGATCAGCTATGCTGCACAATTTAAAATCACTAGAAGGCAGGAAATCTGCTTTCTAGTGAATCTTAATCATGCTGCACAGCTGTTTCCCCCCCTCGCTGTTATACTTACCTTCCCAAGCCTCGTTTTTCTGTGCATTTGGTGCATGCAGTGCATGTGCATGCAGCGTGTGTTTTGCATGCACTGTGCATGCACTGTGCATGCACATGCATGCAGGGTGCATTTGGCGCACACTGTGCATGCGCAGCCAGTGAACTGGTGGCAAACTGGTTCAGATTTCACCACTGTTCCAAACCAATAAAATAAATGATTCAGTTACCCAGTGTAGAGTGTGGGACTGTTGCACAAATTTACACAGGGGATAGGACAGATTCATGGAAGATTAGGATGCTGATGGCTAATATTATTGAAGGCATATTGTTATTCCAATAGCATCCACTGCGGAGAGGAGTCAGAATAGGTAAGATGGCAGGCAGAGCATCATCCTACAACCTCCACCCCTTTTGAATGCGTACAGAATTGCAAGCATGAGAAATCAGGAATGAAAGCTGTACAAATGCGTGCCAGTTTATTTCATACTAGCTCACTACAAGAATCTGAATTACTAACGGTCAAGGCAAATTGGTGGTAGATAAGAGTCGATGGAATTAAAGGCTGCACTTAGATCTCTTGTGGGACTCCAAACTAATGACGTGCTTGACTCCTCCCTTGGGCTCAACCTGGTCTTTTACTCCATGATTGTTCCATCTATCTTCAGCTGCCACTGTGCTGATTTTAACAATTCCCCCATCCATAAACGCTTCTGGAGAATTAGGCTTAGAATAACTTTATTGTCACTTTGAATGTACACTGATCGGCATACATTAAAATGAAATGTTGTTGCATAGAGCTCTCAAAGGGTCTCCACTTCCAATATACACAACATAAACATAAATAAATAATTACATAGATACATACATACATATTTATGCATAATTATGCATATACCCACATAATATTATATGACACGGAGAAACAACAGTTTAATTCAGATGTATACATGTATATGGCAAGAAAAATGAATCATGCAAGTTTACCAGATGGATGGCATAGGGAGCAAAGCTGTTACAGAATCTGGTAGTCCTGCTAGAAATACTTTGAAACCTCCTCCCAGAGGGGAGCAACAGAAACAGACTGTGAAGTGGTTGTGTGGGGTCTCTAACAATGCTTATGAGCGGTGTCCTGAATAACAGGAAGCGTGCTTCCTATAATCTTAACTGCAGCCACCAAACCAAACAGTTCAGGGGTGAGTTCTACTTACCTTTACTGCCGGTTTGCAACGGGAGCGCGCACGCGCTTCTGCGCATGTGCAGAAGCTTCTGCTCATGTGCAGATCATCAATTATGACGTCCAGGTGGGTGGGTGGAGCCTCCCACCGCTTTTACTACCAGTTCTAAAGAACCGGACAGAACCGGGAGCAACCCACCATTGAAACAGTGATGCAATTTGTTAAAACGCTCTCAATCATGCTTCTGTAAAAAGTGGCCAGGACAGAAGGAGAAAGATGCACTTCCCAAATCATAAATTATGTGCCTGAAAGAACAACAGCTAGAGCAAAAGAGCAGTTACCTTCCTAATATGACTGATTATCATGTAGATCTACC
>NW_027256893.1:11406363-11488863 GCF_029215685.1 Pituophis catenifer annectens | reverse complement strand
TTTATACAGTACTAAAGATCTCAGCTTGATTCAAGATCAAGGCTACATGGGAACAACAGAAATATGAGTAGATTTTTATTCTTTTACCCAGAGAATAGGGTTATTCTCTGAAACCAGAGCTTTTGAATCCTCCACATTTTTAATACTAAGCTTGCAATTGCTGTTAGTCCCATCGGATCAGAGGTTGCCATTGAGAATCACGATCAGTCTGAAGAAGCAGAGCTGAAATATGTTTTAGTGCTTCTTTAGTCCTTTAGCTAAGGCATGATCAATGGGTTCCGTGCAGGGGTGAAATCCAGCAGGTTCCGACAGGTTCTGGAGAACCAGTAGCAGAAATTTTGAGTAGTTCGGAGAACCAGCAAGTATCATCTCTGGCTGGCCCCAGAGTGGGGAGAGAATGTGGATTTTGCAGTATCCTTCCCCTGGAGTGGGGAGGGAATGGGGGTTTTGCAGTATCCTTCCCCTGGAGTGGAGTGGGAATGGGGATTTTGCAGTATCCTTCCCCTGGAGTAAGGTGGGAATGGAGATTTTGCAGTATCCTTTCCCTGCCAAGCTCATCAAGCCACGCCCACCAAGCCACACCACACCCACCAAGCCACGCCCACAGAACCAGTAGTAAAAAAATTTGGATTTCACCACTGGTTCCATGGCTTCCAAGACCCCTCTACTACTGAGGAAGCAATCCTAACAAAGTAACTTCAGCAATTGCTTTCAATTAGTTACTACTTGTGTCTCATCTTAAACTTCTCCAGTCAGTACCTTAAAAAACAAACAAGATCGACCAGCTAGTTGTTATGAACAATTGTTATGAACAAGACATATTAGGGCCTCATAAGCTGTTTTCAAATGAAGAAACTCAAGCTTTAATGTTGTTTTGTAAGGGAACTCATCATATTTCACCATAAAGTGATGTAAATGAGGTATATTTGATTTACTTTAATCAAAGTCTTGGAATCTCAGTAGGGTGGACTTCACAGATAATAATTAAATGAGACATACTCTATTGATTGCCATGCATTGCTCACATTTGCAATTCAACAGGAAATGAGTCTGTTTTTATCTCATTGGCAAGTGCTTCCTTCTTCCACAGAGTTTGATTAACAATACGAGCAAAATATTGATCACTTGATCAGCAGAAACTCCTACATAAAAGAGTATATGGACACCCACCATTTAAAGTCTCATAAAGCATATATAAATTACACAGTGGACCATACAAGGCTAATTAACACAAATCAGCAGGTACGACTCTGAATCAGAAACGTTACTCAAAAAAAATAAATAAAAGATTTGTAGCTATTTACTATCAAAAGAAAAAAGTCATTGATGGGCAATTTATAGTTACAGCATTAATTGTATTAATAGAGGAGAATATTTGTAGTTCAGAGTTGAACTGAGGGGTCCTTGGCTCTCTCTGAGCTTGGTTGTTTTCTTGCAGAGGTTTCATTATCCAACCTAAGCAACCTAGGTATCACCAGTAAACTGATGCCCTGATTATCAGTGTAAGTGCACTGATAATGTTGTGTAATAAAACTTCTGCAAGAAAGAGGTTGAGTAATGAAACCTTTGCAACCAAGCTCAGACAGCACCAACCCCTCAATTTTAATTGTCCTCTTGCCACCACATTATCTCTTTGACTTGTCACGTCATTGCAGATACCCAAGCAAAATAGTTTATTTAGATTAATTTATTAGATTAGGTTGAAGTAGCCCAGAAATGAAGCACGATCAAATCCCTAGTGCCACGTAATGGGGCAAGTTCTCGTTACTTGTCCCAGCTTCTGCCAACCTAGCAGTTCCAAAGCACGTAAAAAATGCAAGTAGAAAAATAGGGGCCACCTTTGGTGGGAAGGGAACAGTGTTCTGTGGGCAAGAGGGTTAGAAAGAGAGGAAGAGGGGAGGAGTGGGGGAAAGGAAGGGGAAGGAGAGAAGGGGAAGGAGAAGAGGAAAGAAGAAAGTTGAAAAGAATAGAAGAAGGGAGGGAAGGGTAAGAGGGAAGAAGGAGAGGAATGGTTGTTGTGGAAGAAGGGAGATATGGAATGGTAGAAGAGCAACTCGGAATGTATTTTAAAGTTTTAGGATGAAGAATGAATCAATATGGAAACTAAAAGATAATATGTGTGATAAGAATGGTTAAAGAGATTGTACATTTATATATGTTTTATAAGAAATAAAAATAAAAAACTTTTATATAAAAACAAACAAACAGTGTTCCGTGCGCCTTTGGCATTTAGTCATGCCGGCCACATGAGCACAGAGACATCTTCGGACAGTGCTGGCTCTTTGGCTTTGAAACAGAGATGAGCACCGCCCCCTAGAGTCAGGAACGACTAGCACATATGTGCGAGGGGAACCTTTACCTTTACCTTTACCTTATAAGACACTTTCACCAATCCTCCTCTCTCAGACTCAGATTTTGTTGATTTAGACAAATGTCTAGGCCACAACTCTTCCTCCTGTCTCTCAAGGTCATTCCCACATGCCATTATAAGTCTAGAGTTGGAAAAGAGAAATTGCTAGTTCCTGTTCCATCTCATATGAACCATCTCATATGAACTCCTATTAAATGAAAGCAACTTTATACAAAGTAGAGCAGAGGTGGGTTTCAGCAGGTTCTGACCAGTTCTGGAGAACTGGTAGCGGAAACCGGTAAATACTGCCTCTGACTGGCCCCACCCCCATCTATTCTCTGTCCCCCGAGTCCCAGCTGATCAGGAGGAAATGGGGATTTTGCAGTAACCTTCCCCTGGATTGGGGAGGGAATAGAGATTTTACAGTATCCTTCCCCTGCCATGCCCACCAAGCCACGCCCACCAGCCACACTCACAGAACCGGTTGCAAAAAAATTTGAAACCCACCACTGAAGTAGAGGTTCTTTTCCAAATAAGCTACAAATACTACAAAAATAAAAACAAGTGCAAAAGACAGGTTTGAGCTAAAGAAATAAACCTGTAAAGGGTATCTAAAAAGTAATGGCAGTGATTTATCAAGTAGAAGAGATCTGGTTTGTTGGCTCAATAGATCAAAGGAGAAGGGGAGGGTGTCAAAAAAATGAGTACAAGAAACACACAAACATGGACATAAATACAGTCCCTAATCTTTTTTTTAAAAAAAAAAAACTGGGAACATTTACACACAAGTATGCCCTATGCAGTTTGAATTGAGAAAGATGTGGAGTTTTATGATAAAAACGGAGCAAATAAATGAATGAATAACATGAAGAAACCGGGTGTTTCTTCATGGTGTGAAACTCACAGTCTACAATCGGTGAAACCTACGTCAGGTCCGTTTACTCATAGGCTATACTGCAAAATGATTGGCATTAAACATTCAGTGACACAATTCCTTTTCTATGTCTGCTTAAATGTTTTAGTAGTGCTGGTGTCCAAAATAATTTGTAGACATTTTCCAGCTTCGCAGTGTGTTCTTTGAGCACTAAGTGGGGATTTAGTTTTAATTAATTTTTTAACATATTTTATAGGCAGGTCACATTTTACTCTTTTATATTTACTCTTTTTTATTAATATTCTGTTATTAGACTTGTTGGGTTGTCCTATTCCCTGAACCAAACTACTCCTGAGCCAAACAATACCTACTCAATAACTTATTTATCTCAAAGTATCTATATTTGCTTTCTCCACTGAGAGAATGGCTTTACCCAAAGATGGGTAAAAATAACAAGGAAGCAGTGGAAAAAGGACTTCTGGATAGGAAGAGAAGAGCTATATACACATTTCATTGTATTTTCTCCAGAATAATAATCATTAATTGGATAGCATTCAATCCCTATCATGAGAAATTCTTGAGCTTTTTAGTTTCTCAGTAGGAGCACTGTGGTTCAGGGAGAGTTCTACTGTGGAAAACATTTTAAAAAATTATCCCTTTTTGAAAAATAGCCCACTGCAAACGTATTGAAAATGTTCAAAATCCACACTTACTCAACTCTAACTATAGATGATAGTTGGTTTTCTTTTTCCTACTGCAAAAAGCACTAATTGGGCTGGCATCCTAATTCTAATACTAATTCTAATTCTAATAATTCTAATTCTCTCTTTTATTCATTAAACATGAAAATCAGTCAACTGAACATTTAAAAATGTGTCACAAATATGATTGACTGGTGCTAATGGTTGATACGGGTTGCTGCCAGCATCCTAGTTATCAACCAAATATCTTCTTAAAATATACGGTGTTCCGAGTAGTGCAGTTTTTTGCAGTTCCGCTGGTGTTATTGAGGAAGCTGCAATTTGTTGATGTATCTTATAAAATTCTTGGACATGATACCAAGTGCCCCAATGACAATGGGTATCACTGTTACATGTTTCATCCATAGCCATGTAGTTTCCATGGCCAGGTCGCGATATTTCGTGATTTTTTCCAGTTCTTTTTCTTCGACTTTGATGTCTCCTGATACAGCGATATCAATAAACTGCACGCTTCAGCCCTCAACATCCGTGATATCTGGCGTTTTATGTTCCAAATGACGATCCGTCTGTATTTGAAAGTCCCACAAGATCTTCACTGTCTCATTTTCGATAACTTTTTCCACTTTGTGCTTCCATGACTTTTCGAATACAGGTATCTATGACTTTTCAGATACAGGTACATTCTAATTATTCTAATTCTAATTCTAATTCTAATTCTAATTCTTATTCTTAGTTAATCTTTAGTGAGATTCAAAGCCTTTGAGGCTGGTTAATAGGTCAGCAGCTCGAGTCCTAACCAAGGACATGATGATGATGATGATGATGATGATGATGATGATGATGATGATGTCCTTTTGGCAAGTTACTGCTCTGTCTGGTTGGATGGGGGAGGGGGAAATAATGGCATTTTTTTTTTTGAGAGGGGAAAAAACCTCTATTAATTGCCATTCCTTATCTCCATTAACCACCCTGTGTATAAGGAAAAGAATGATTGTGCACATTTTTGTCAAAAATAGTTGGAACCCTGTTTTCAAAACAACATTTAGACACTGGTGTCCATTTATGTAAATGAGATCAACATATACCAATTGTTTTAAAAGGGACAGACAAGCTATATCTCTCAGCTGTCTATCCTAACTTTTTGTTCGGTTTTGTTGTTTCTTCTAATCTGGTGTGTAAGTCGAAGTTCCTTAAGGACCAGATAGTCTTCCAATTTATTAGCTGAAGTATCTTACATCTTTCAATGCTACAGGGGGGGGAAAAACCCATATTGACAGATCTTGAGATTTTATTGAAGTTATATTAGTGCTATCTATCAGGGATATGCTAGAAAATCTATAACTTCGACCTAAATGGGGCCCCTGTGAGCAATTCAGTTTATGAAGTGCAACCTTCCAAAACTAGCTCTGTGCTGCTTGGTTCATTTTTCAAGCAATGCTATGTTTAATGATTTTGTCAAAATAAAAACTAATACACAGTTTCATGTCCATCATCAAATTATGCCTTTCAATTGATGGCCCGGCCTATGAAAAAAGACACTCGCTTGAAGGGCTGTAAATGGAAAATAGCCCAGGTCCCTTCTATTTCATTTCCTATTTTGACATTTCTTACCAGCCATTTATTTTGGTTACAATTACACTGGGAGTTTGTCAAGATAGAGTAATGACACTCTTTCATTATGAGGGGCATGTAGATATTTGTCGGTGACACCGTCGCAGCACTCCAAACATTCATGGGGATAGCAGTAAGGCAGGTTAAGACGCTCCTGGTGACCTTGTTTAGAGCAATCTCAAATTCCATTTGCTAGACAGCTAAATGGAATCCCTACTTGATTCATTTCCCCTTCAGATTCATCTGAAATTGTACAATTATAGAGGAGATTAGTTATTCCTTATTACATTGCTTTTTTTTTTCCCCAGCTTTACTTATAATTCAGGGGACAACTAATCAGTTCACATGGACCTCACCTTAGATTTTTTTTGTGCTCAAAACTATAAGACTGTTCTAGCCAATAGTTGAATTGTAGGCCAGCCCTACAATTAGGATGAATGGATTCTACAGCAGCAAGAGATGGTTTGGGAGGCATTCTAACATTTGGATCTATAAATTTTGAGCTCCATAGTATTTTATGCCTCTCCTGTGAAATCACCATCATCATCATAAAGGAGCCACGGTGGCACAGTGGTTAGAGTGCAGTACTGCAGGCTACTTCTGCTGATCACCAGCTGCCAGCAGTTTGGCAGATCAAATCTCACCAGGCCAGTGGTGAAATCCAATTTTTTTTACTACCAGTTCTTTGGGCATGGCTTGGTGGGTGTGGTGTGGCTTGGTGGGTGTGGCAGGGGAAGGATACTGTAAAATCTCCATTCCCACCCTATTCCAGGGGAAAGATACTGCAAAATCCCCATTCCGTCCTCACTCCTCGGGGAAGGATATTGCAAAATCTCCATTCCCACCCCACTCTGGGGCCAGCCAGAGGTGGTATTTGCTGGTTCTCTGAACTACTCAAATTTTCCGCTACCGGTTCTCCAGAACCTGTCCAAAACTGCTGGATTTCACCCCTGCACCAGGCTCAAGGTTGACTCAGCCTTCCATCCTTCAGAGGTGGGTAAAATGAGGATCCAGATTGTTGGGAGCAATATGCTGACTCTGTAAACTGCTTAGAGAGGGCTGTAAAGCACTATAAAGAGGTATAGTAGTCTAAGGGCTATTGCTATCATCATAATCAATCCTCCTCTTCCTCCTCCTCAAAAGAATTATGGAATTTTGTCCTGTTGCGCCAATAATACAAGTTTATGGGAAATGTTCAAATCATCACACACTCAGCTCAAACTTTTGTTGATGGTTTTCTTTTTCCTGCTGTAGAAAACAGCAACTGGGGCTTCTTACTTGCTTGCAGGCATTTGCTTTAGGCATTTTTTGATTAGGGACCACAAAAAAATCTACAGATGTCTCTGTTTGGAAAAATAAAATCAATTTTCTTAACAGTTATCAAGGGCCATGCTTCACTTTGTATTTGGAAGAGCATTTAGGGTGTGCCTGCTATCTATACAGCATCACCTATGAAATAAAAAGGAACTCTAACCATTTGGTATCATCATTTCATCACTATTTCCTTTGACTCCAAAACTCTTATTTAATGCTGACACGAAACTAGGTATAAGATCAGGTATTATTATCATTTTTCTTAAAAAAAATTAAAAAAATAATATGCTGATGATAGCCAGTTGGTCAACTAAGCGATGCTATCAAAGGTCTAGTCCAGTGCAAGGACCTGAATCAGGAATAACAAATTTCAGTTCAATTACTCAGTATCCTGGCTGTTCCGACACTACCTATCTTCAGTGGCTGCTTAAGGTTGAACAGTCCATAACTACAGCGTAGGTGGCCAGATTCTGCACTGCAGCACTGGGGATTCATCGCAAACATGTGTCTTCTCCACCATAGTGATGTTATATAACAATTGTGACAAACCCTTTGCACTGCTTAGTTATTTCCCTTTTAGCGTTGAATCTACAATGTTTAGGGCACACAGTTTAGGGCAGGGGTCAGCAACCTGCAGCTCTGGAGCCACATGTGGCTCTTTCACCCCTCTGCTGCAGCTCCCTGTCACTCAAAATATGCACCACAACCGCCAATGTGCGACACCCGCCGGCACGCAATTTATTGAGCTTTTTGAACCCCTGGTAGGCCAACCATGGATAAATCCAAGAAAAGTTTCAGAAGAAAACAGAACGTTTAATTCAACTACATATGCTAGTTTTGTGGCCGCTGAAGAAACAGTCAGGAAGGGTTTTGTGGCTCCCGGTGTTTTCTTTTCTGTGGGAAACGGGTCCAAATGGCTCTTTGAGTGTTTAAGGTTGCAGAGCCCTGGTTTAGGGATTGCAACTATCATATAGTCAGACCATGTATAATTGACATTGGATTTTATTTTAGATTTTAGTTGTTATTTATTATTTTATAATAGAATTTTTAAGTGTATATATACTGAATGCTTTTATTTGTTCTGGTCTATAGTCTAAGAGTGGAATAATAAATTGTTGTTGTTGTAATTGAAATCTAACTCTTTCTTTGGACAGAGTTATCAAACAGAACTAATACACAGTTTGGTGGTATTCAAATCTTGGCTTCTGTAGGCAAACATGGCTAAGAGAGCTTTTCCACAATTCCATTTAATGCACCAACTGTACCTATTCCACCTTTTAGAGCAGGGGTCGGCAACCTTAAACACTCAAAGAGCCATGAAGGCCCTAACCAGAAGCCCCCCTTTCAATTCTGGAGCCAACCGGAAGTCCGGTTCTCCCCACCATAGTGTGTCCACTTAGTGTGGCATCCTTTTTCCTCTACCTATCCTAACTGAAAGCCCTATCAATTGTGGATCTGACTGGAGACAGGGAGCTGCAGCAGAGGGATGAAAGAGCCACATACGGCTCCAGAGCCGCAGGTTGCTGACTCCTGTTTTAGAGGATCTGCTCATGATCATTCATGCCTTGGTCATCTCCTGCTTGAATAATTGTAATGCACTCTACATGGCTCTGGCCTGAGAAACTATCCAGAAGCTGCCATTGTTCCAAAATGCAACAGTATAAATGGTTATGGGCATATATGTATAAATACATATAACATAGCTACTTCACACACTGCTTTGCTTTGTTGCTTCCTGGTTGAGTTCATGGTAAAATAAATAAATAAATAAATAAATGGTGGTGAACCAGGTGCCATTCAGGGCATGGACTGGGATATTTGCAGGAATGCCTGTCCCAAATTATTTCTGCTTCACACACACAAGATCCAGCAGTATAAGAATCCTTCTATAAAAGAACCACAGCTAGTGGTTCCCTCCTAAAAGCCTTTCCTTCAAAAATCAGCTCCGGCTTCAATGAGTGTCAGCATGAGGTCCTCAATTTGGCACATAAAGCTTGGTGTAGCCCTTGAGTTGATAGAAGATGCACACTCCTGAGATTTTAATGGCCATCACAATGTCTACATCTTGGCCCTCTGAGACCACTTAAGGAAGTCCATAAAAGCCATCACACGGAATCAACCAGATGATAGTATCTAGTCTCATGAATAAGAAATTCAGAAATGTTCCTTAGCACAATGAAACTCATTAACATAACTCATTCATCTTTTAATATAGGTCTGTGTGGATCTTCAGCCTGAAGCAATCCAACCCCTCAAAAACAACCACAACAGTTCCCCGCCCCCTTGGCTACAGAGATTGCTATTAAAACCCCTGCAGATTGATTACACGATGGGGCATTTCAAACACACACTCACACACCCTTCCATACATCTAAAGTCCTATTGCATAAAGCCTTCTACATTTTTGAAATTTTGAAATTTTGGTCTTGGACAATCTGGAACTGCGCCGCCTGCAGTTTGATCTAAGCATAGTACACAAAATTATCTGCTACAATGTCCTACCTGTCAACAGCTACTTCAGATTCAACCACAATAATACACGGGTAAGCAATTGATACAAACTCAAGGTAAACTGCTCCAAACTTGATTGCAGAAAATACGACTTCAGCAACAGAGTGGTCAACGCCTGGAATGCTCTACCCGACTCTGTTGTTACATCCTCAAACCCTCACAGCTTCAACCTTAAATTGCCTACTGTGGACCTCACCCTATTCCTAAGAGGTCTGTAAAGGGAGTGTGCATAAGCAAACTAGCATGCCTACTGTCCCTGTCCTACTGTCCCCATTTATTTATTTGTATTTGAGTGTTTAAGTTTAAATGGACACAGAGAATTACACCCCAAATTTCTCCCCGAATGTATGCATGTTCATGTCTTCTCCTTTTGCTGAACATTTCAATGTACTAAAGAAAGATACCCTATACATTTACATCACAAGAAGACTTCTACTACTTTCTTGCATGACATTTGGGAAGTGGGGGCAAATGAGTCTAATCACCTTTCCTCGTTGATATATACACCTGGTATTTTCAGAGCTAACTCTCAAAGAATCTTAGGTTATCTCTGTAGAGTCCTAATTTTATTATAATGTAATGATTCTGGATAAACATGTATTCATTCAAAAAAGCAGGTATTTTGTTCTGAACCATTAACGATCAAGATAGACAACATTAAAAAGATAAAGATCTAACCTGCTATAAGGCTGACTTCAATATTTCCTTAATTGAGCAAGACATTAAGAGAATTTTGATGGTAACTAAAGTATGATATGTTTATGTTTTAGGAGTTTATGTTTCAGTTTGTATAATTCAAGGTAGGGTGCATAATGTTCTTTTCTGTTTTCTCTGGTAAGCCACTAAGGGCTGAGAGAATGGGACTAGCCCAAAATCACCCAGTTGTCTTCCATGTCTAAGAGAGGACTAGAACTCATGATGTCCCAGTTTCTTATCCAGCAACTTAACCACTATACCAAACTCGCTCTCATATATGTAAGTTCCATGGTACAGTGTTTAAGATACTAGTCAAGGACTAGAGAAACATAGTCTGTGTCTTCCCTTACCATGTTTCCCTGAAAATAAGACCCTGTTTTATATTTTTTTGAACCCCGAAATAAGTGCTTGGCTTTATTTTCGGGGAGGTCTTATTACTTAGGGGCGCATGGAACAAGATGAGGCTCCTCTTGCCATCTTACCTGATTTCCAGCTCTGCATTTAAATATTTTTGGGTAGGGCTTATTTTATGGGGGGGAGGCTTATTTTAATGCATGCGCTCAAAAGCCCGATTGGGCTTATTATCAGGGGATGTCTTATTTTCGTGGAAACAGGGTAGACATGGATCAAATGCTCTAAGTCACTGGTGTCAAACTCAAGGCAAAGGGTCCAGATCTGGCTCGCCGGTTGCTTAGATATGGCCTGCGGGGCTGCCCTGGAAATAGCGAAGGACCAGCCCATGGTGCCTCTGCCGGCATAACGGAGCTTGCGATGGCCATATGTGGCCCTCCTGAGCTCGGTTTTCACTGGCAGAGGGTTGCAGGAGGCATCCCAGCTGAAAATGGAGCTTGCGAAGGCCATGCATGAGCCCCCCCACAGCTCCGTTTTCCCTGGCAGAAGGTTGCAGGAGGCCATCACAGCTGAAAACAGAGCTTGGGAGCCCATTTTTACTGGCAGAGTACTCAGGCCACCATAGACAACTCCAACACAAGTGATGTCATGCTGGGCATGCCCAACACACACACACACACACACAAGGTCAAACACAACCCTGATGGGGCCCTCAATGAAATCAAGTTTGATACCCCTGCTCTAAATTCTAGATTAAGAAGTCAAAAAAAAATTGATTGACCTCTTCACATTGAATCCCTGTGGTAGATTAAGATTCTACCACCTTCAATGAAGAAATCTTTATCCTGAAGTGGATTAATGTTAGGCTCATGATTACATGTTTACATTATTCCAGCCTAACAAATTCTGAGGATTACTTCCCAGGACATTACTTAGAAAAAAAATGTTCTAAGCAGTCCCATCTGCTGAGGAAATTGACTTAATAGTCTACTCTGGCCTCTACCCCATCCTTATACTTGAATAATATCACCGTTATTCAACTAAAGGGAGCACTGGCACCATTTTGTCATAGAGGAATCATGAATAGCTGAAAGGATTTCAACATATTCTGTGGAGGGTGAGTGCATTCTCTCAATCACTGATGCAGAAATCCCACTGGTGTCTAGTTCACTTATCCCTGATAATAACCAAAGGCTTACTTGGCATTCTAATGTCCTATTTTTCAGCTTAGTTTGAATCTGTCATGTGCATATTACCTTGAAAAGAATAGCTGGATATGAAACTTGACTTTCCTACCTAGAATATAAAATTCTCAATGCACTATGAAAGAAAAGACAATTGCAAACATACCAGTCAAGAGGTCATTTCTGTCTGCTCCATTTTTTTTTTTACTGTAAATTCCACACTGTTCTCATTGTATCATTTATCTTTCATGGCATCCAAATTAAGAGGAAGGGGAGGGGGGGGTATATTGTTTTGTTGTTATCTAAAGAGATGCCGGATTTTGTATGAATAAAGCAATGGAGGAATGTGAAGAATAATAAGGGTGGGGGTTGCTCTTTTTCTTTGCATAGCACTTCCATTGAACAGAGATCAGAAGATAGAATTACAGAATAACAGAGTTGGAAGGGACCTTGCAGGTCATCTAGCCCAACCCCCTGCTTAGGCAGGAAACCCCATTAAGAGCCATGGTAGCGCAGTGGTTAGAATGCAGTATTGCAGCCTACTTCTGCTAACTGCTGGCTGCCAGCAGTTTGGGTCTGGAAGCAATTGTCACTGCCCCAAAATTATTTCTTGGATAGTAATGAACCATATAAAATTATATAATATAAATATAATATAATGTATATAAATACTGTATTTTTTTTTATTTTTTTTTTTTGAGTATAAGATGCACCGGAGTATAAAATGCAGCTTAGTCTAGCGTCCTTAGTCTGGTCAGCTTCAGCTCATTAGTTTGCTGGTTTTTATCTCCTGTTTGGGGATAAAAAACAGCTTCTAAAGCACAGCTGATCTTTGGAGAGAGAAGCAATGAGAAAAGCAGGCAAAGCATGGAGATCGCTTCACTCGCTAGCGCCTCGTTAGGGCTGAAAAAAAAAGCTTCACAGCTGAGAGTTGGAGGGAGCAGGCAAAGCACGGAAGATCGCTTCACTCACTAGTGCCTTGTTAGGGCTGAAAAAAAGCTTCACAGCTGAGAGTCGGAGGGAGCAGGCAAAGCACAGAAGATCGCTTCACTCGCTAGTGCCTCATTAGGGCTGAAAAAAAGCTTTGAAAAAGCTACATTTGGAGTATAAGACACATCCAAATTTTCAGCCTCTTTTAGAGAGGAAAAAAGTGTGTTTTATACTCCGAAAAATATGGTAATATAATAGAAATTATAAATGTAATTGTAAATGTAGAACTGATCCTAGGAGGAGAGGAAGAATGAGCAAACCCTTAAGAAGGAACATAAAAAGAATAACCACTCAGTCTTCCATCTCTGTTTATAGGCTGGTCAGTTAGGGTGTGTGCCTCCTAAATTGCTTTCTCTGCCTGTTAATTGTAGGCTCTTCCCCATCTTGTCTGATATTTTTCTAGGCAGCATCTCTTCCCCTTGTTCCTCAAGGTCATTTCCACCTACCATTATATATTTTTTTCCTATAAATGAAAAAGACCAGAAAGTCTCTAGAATGGTAATAAAAATTTTGTGTCATAGCAACAGTGGTTAGAAACTGTTCAATCTGAACACAGGCATGTTTAGCTTCAGCTGTGAGTAAACCTTTTGCTGGGTTATTGTAGAGCTTCTATCAATAGAAGAGAATATTTGTAGCTCAGCACTGAACTGAGGGGTCCTTGGTGCTCTCTGAGCTTGGTTGTTTGCTTGCAGACATTTTGTTA
This sequence comes from Pituophis catenifer annectens, assembly GCF_029215685.1. Taxonomy (NCBI): domain Eukaryota; kingdom Metazoa; phylum Chordata; class Lepidosauria; order Squamata; family Colubridae; genus Pituophis; species Pituophis catenifer. Next base: position 11,475,578 of record NW_027256893.1, on the reverse strand, counting down.
CCCAACTAGGTAACATCATCAATGCTAGAAAGCAGTTGGGGTTTGGTTTCTTTTTATAGCCTAGCAGCTTGTCTTATTAGTATAGCTGGGAGTGATCTCGATGGTTCCTTGATTAGGTTATTATTTACTGTTAGCTCATTTGTACACTAGTTCCTTCATTGGGATATTGTTTACTTCTTGATTGATGGTCCAGTATCAATCTTAGTATTAATCTCTTGCTTATATAAGTTTTGATTGCTGGTAAAGAGATGTTTTGATCTTTGTTTCCTTTTTGTTTTTTTGATTTTCTCTTTTGAATGGTATGTAGATGCTGTTTACCTCTATGTGCCTGTTGAGAGCTGCTACCGTATTAAGGCAAAACAGATAGGATAATAGAAGCCTGAGCCTGGAGCAAGAAAGTAATGTGAGTAAACATTTTAGGCATGGCCTCCCTAGTTTACACAAAGATAAAGGGAAGAAGGTGGAAGCATATTAAGATAACCAAATTCTTTTACCATAATTTTGTAATAAAAGTAGTACTGACCTACTGCATTGACTTCCTAGTCAGATAATCTTGAACAGAGATATTTTATATTTTAATGCTGCTTCCTACTTTTGAGTTTATGAAAGCAAATTCCCTAATAAATAAATTAAGAGAAATCCTTGTACCAATGTTTTACTAATTCAGACAGATTTTATATTGCCACAAAGATAACTGAATCATATGATCAATTTCTAAGATGGACATATCTACGGCCAACTTTATGCCATTTCTTTTCTTTTATGTAGTGGTCTCTCAAAATTCTTTCACTTGCAAAATTCATCTGCCTTTTTATTAACATATTTCTCAGATGTCACAGCTGGAGATTTAAAAAAAAAACATCCACATCATTCAGATAACAGCTTTGATCAAATCTGCCATCTGGCCTAGACCGGACATGATTCTTATGCTGAAAGTTGTTTTGTTCCACCAACAAGCCTCTTCTCATTCCCATGCCAATTTTTTTGGGAAATATTCAGTACAAAGCCAGGTGGTAAAGGTATAATTATGATTTTTTTTTTACAGTATCTTTTTAAAGGCATACTTTGAATAAATTATTTGATTTCCCCATCACTTCATTGGACTTCACACCGCATGGCAACTGCTTCCAAACGAACCAACGGACGAATAGGAAGAGTTACAAAGGGCTTGTTGGCAGCTTTTACTGAATGTCTCAAATCATGCAGGACTGCTGCTGCTGCTAAGACATACAATTTATTAAGCACTTATGTGTCACTCATTCATGGGCTTGCGCTGTAATCATTTCTGCCAGTGTGTATGAGAATAATTAAATACCATTCGCAAATAATTATGCAGCTCTACAGAAAGTAAGGTGTTATTTGACAGATTGTCATACACTGTAGTAAACATCTTGGGAAAGAAAAGCGAGATGATATGACACGAGCCTTAAACAAGAATAGGCTTCACTATCAGGAAAAAAAAAAGAGAGAATGAGCTTTTAATGATGATGTAAAGAATTCTTCCCCCTCGCTATTGAAAACGTTTGGAAAAATATAATTCTATATGAGTTTTGAATCCTCTTAATTATATACCTGTCGGATTCCCAGCCTCATCAATGAGAGTAGAGAAGCTGGGATCATTAATGTAAACCATGCAACTTAGAGACAGTAAGATGTTGTCTTTGAACTAAAGTTAAGAAAAGAACTGGAATTCAAAACCAGGTCAGGTTAAAAAAAAAAATCCGTAACATCCTAAAGCAGGATAACCTATTTTAAAACATTAAATGCAGATAAATAGTCCAAGCCATTACAAGTCAGGAAAGCTAGAATTTATCCAAAATTTGTATTAGAATCCTTGGGACGGGATGTTCTAGCTTTCTTTTCGGTTATTTTTCTAATTTTCCTTTAAAAAAGGAAAACTTCCCCCTTTTTTCTTTTAAAAGCTCTTTTGTTCTTCTTCTTATTATGGAGGCTGCTAATTTCTTTCCCTTCCATCTGCTGGAAAGCCAGCATATGGAGCATGGAAAGGAATTTGAAATAACAGACGGAAAACAGGACATGGTTACCGTCTTTTGAATAAAGACTTGCTCAGTTCGGAAAGGCAAAGTTACGGAAGTCCTTTTCCTTACCATTTTTCAAATACTTTAAAAAAAAATGGTCTTACTTCCAAGGCTATGAAGCAGTGCTTAGAATGCAGTATTGTAGGCATTCTCCCACAGCCAGGAGTTCAATCCTGACTGGCTCGAGGTTGATTCAGCCTTCCATCATTTCAAGGTCAGTAAAATGAGGAGCCAGATTGTTGGGGCAATATGTTGACTCTGTAGACCACTTAGAGAGTGCTGTAAAGCACTGTGAAGAGGTATATACGTCTAAGTACTATTGCTGTCCAACATTCTACTCCCAAATGGTCTCTCACCAAAGTACTAACCAGGTTGCTTGGTTTTCTAAATCTGCAACCAGCAGAAACAAACCTAGATCCCACTGAGTTCTCTGAAAAGAAACCCCACAGAATTTCTATCTTGATGACCAACAGCTTGCCCTATTACGTACAACCATGGCCTTCATTCTTATGCTCCTCAAATAATTGTCAAATAACATTCTTCCCCAAACTTTCCTGTCAATTAACTGATGAGAAAGGGATAGAGACTTCATTTTCCCCCATCGTCTCATGGGATTTTTTTTTTTAAAGGGCGCTTAAATATGTTTTAAAGTAGGAAGCGGAATTTAAACACTTGTCTTATTTGTGTCTTGTTCTATGCTGGAAGGGACTGAAGATTATGCTATGCGCAGAGCAGCTGACATGTACAAATGTGATTTCCCTGCAAGAAATGAATTAGTGTCTAAAGGACTGAAAGGGATTCCTTTCTGCAGGTATATCAGCATTATGTCCCTCTAATACTGAAGGCCAGGAATCAGCACCTGTGGACTTTTGAAATTATACACACAGGGAAAAGGATAAGCTCAAACCGAGCACCGGCCTTATAATCATCCTGTAAATAAGCATTGCATGCTATGTGGCACTACTGAGCTGGTAGGTGAGATGCTATTGAACATTCAGTGTTTGCATTATGAAGCTACTGTGGTCTCTTAAGTATAATGCTGCAACTGAATGGCCTCCACCCTGCATAAGTTTTACCCATCAGCAGTGATTTGAATGTAGGCAATGAGCTGAAAACTGATAGCATTCGTCTCTTGGTTATGGCTATTTCTATCATCCCAATCATTTTTGACATCTCCCTGTGTAGCAGGTGAGGACTTCTAGAGGTAATTCCCATAAGGAAGACATAGTTCAAAACTCATATAAGCTGCCCACATGTGTCAGGGTTCCAAGTAACACCCCCTACGAAAGAAAGCTCCAAGGCTTCAGGTTCCTCAAAGTTTTTTTTTTTATTGAAGATGTCACAGTGGCACATCTGGGAAAACCCGAATCTGAATCTGAAACTTTCCAGGTTTTCCCCACCCAAGTGAAAGTTCAACTCTCTGCCCAGCACCTCACATGTCCATCATATGGTCCAATCATCCATCGTCCAAACCGGAAACACCTCCCAGTCATCCGACTTCAGGTGCCAGGGCAATGTGTCCTTGACTCTCTGAGAAAGGAATGTTATTTTGACTACATATCACCCATACGCTATGCAATCCCCTCTCTCATTTCCCACAGAAGAATATGTGACAGGCCTGAAGGCCCAAATGTAAAAGATGGCTTCCAGGTCTGACAACATGTATGTTTTGTGTCACTGAGCTACTGAAAAAAATGTGTCCCCGAGCACCTAATTTTCTCTACTCGCCTTGTTGAAGTAGATGTCTAATTTGGAACTCTACCTACCGGACTAAAAAGTAGGATGCTTTTAGGGTTTTTGTTATTTCCTTAGTAAGGTAGGATGAAACTGTATAGTGAACTTTATGGTATAAACTCTGATCTGTTCGTTTTAGGTTCTGTTAGTTAATTCTATACAAGAAATGGCTGGCACCTTTCTTCAATTAAGAGCCTCTGTTTTGTGAGGCTTCCTGGTCCTTAGGCCCTAATCAGTCCTTTTCTTTCATGTGCCCCTAAATATTGCTTTGGAGAGAGAGAGAACATGAAATTCAAGGAAATAGAACCACATAAACTTTTTTTTTTTTTTTTAGAGCAAAGAAAGAACATCATTTGCCAAACCTTAAATAATTGATAGCCTCTTCTGGCTCCAGCAAGAAGATGGAGTTTTTAAGCTTTATTATTGGTTGCTTGTGATGGATTACCATAGAAGTCAGAGAATGGGGAAAAAATACGAAGCAAAGAGGCTGAATACCTCTTATTTTCTATGAAGGCATCTCACTTTATGTTATCATTTTAGACAGTAATACTTCTTTGCAGAAATGCATCTCAATGGATGCATGATTACTTAATTGTGAGATGTTATTAGTAGTTTGTTTCTTAAAGATGCCTGCTTCAAAGTGTTTTTAACCACAAGTTTTAAGCAATTTGGAATATTTTATTAGAATGCGGGCAGGTATCGTGGTCCAATTTTTTTAAAAGCAGATGATCAAGGATTACTGCAAACTTTATATAAAGTATGTTTTATGCCAATGATTGCAGCAGTAAAAAAATCTAATCAATACAATGAAGTTTATGAGAATGCATAATCCAAATGCAAACAACTGAGGTATGTCATCATCAAATACAGGTAGTCCTCGATTTACGACCAAAATTGAACCCCAAATTTCTGTTGCTAAGCGAGAGATTTGTTAAGTGAATTTTGCTCTACTTTGCAAACTTTCTTGCCACAGGTGTTAACTGAATCACTCCAGTTGTTAAGTTAGTAAAACAGCTCTTAAGTGAAACATTGACTTTGTTTGTCAGACGGTCACAAAAGGTCATGTGGTCCCATGACCCCAGACCCTGCAACCATCATTAATATGAAGTAGTTGCCAAGTGTCCAAATTTTGATCATGTGACCATGGGGATGCGACACTAATCATCATCATCATTACTTAATGACCCCATAATCCCTTGCAGGCTGCAGGCTGGGCAACTGAATGGAGCTAGCAGAGTGTTTTATTTTATTTATTTTATTTGTATACCGCCCTACTCCCGAAGGACTCAGGGAGGTGAACGGGCACAGAATAAAACACGTAGAATACAAAAATTAAGAACAGAAGTAAAATCGAATTAAATCAATTTAGCCCAAGACAAATTTAAAACCCCAGGCTAAGAACAAATTAAAATTTACATTAAAAAAGAATGGGAAAGGTTAGGCCAGACCAGCCTGGTGAAATAAAAAGGTTTTAAGAGCGTGGCGGAAGGTGCGTAGATCCGGGATCCTCCGTATCTCCAGGGGGAGCTCATTCCAGATAGTAGGTGCCCCCACAGAGAAGGCTCTCCCCCTGGGGGCTGCCAGCCGACATTGTTGAGGAGTCCCTCTCTGTGAGAGCGTACCGGCCGGTGGGAGGCTGTTTGCGGCAGCAGGCGGTCCCGTAAATAACCAGGCACTGGGACATCACTTCAAGGGCATCGTTGGGGTGGTCCGGGGTGGCCGATTTTAATGGCTGGATGCCCTTCCTGTTGCCAATGCAGAGCTTTGTTCAGCAGATATATTCTCATTGTGGGGATGCGACAATGGTCATGTAAAAAGCAGTCAAAAGTCATTTTTTTCAGTGCTCTTATAACCAATCACTAAATGATCTGTTGTAAGTCAAAGACTACCTGTATACCATTAATTGGTTTAAGGCTAACCAAAGTAACATTATCATTGATGTCCTTATCAAAAATAATGGCCAGGCTGATACTAAGATATGAAAATTACATCTGATAATAGGTAACATATTCATTTTCCCGATATATTTTGAGTATAGTTCAATTTCTTTTTTCTTTTTTTTTTAAAGAATAAAGTTAAGAGAGCATTCAAAATATATGGGACAAAATAAAAATAAAAGAAAGAAATGGTGCGCAATCAGCCCGTAGAATATCCAATACTCGGATCGTTTGGGATTGATTTGGACTCTCGGATCAATTCAACAAATTGAAAGATCAATTGAGTTTGGCAAATTGAACTGAACGCACCCAAATCAACTTATCCTGATTTCGATGCTTTCTCAAAGGGGCGACTCTATCTGAACTGAACTGGGCTCAGTTTGAAACTGTGATCCAAATTGATTCGGACATCTGAATTGGATTGACTTTCCAAGTGTATTTGAAACGTTTGCGTTGAACTGAAAAGGCACTCCACTTTGGCAAAGGTGGCTCGACAAAGAGAATCTGTTTCACCTGACCATCAAACATGGGATGCAGATTGATCACGTCATAGCTTTTAAATGAAGGATCGAGCCAAAGCAGGAAATGTCTCACTCAACTGAAGTGGGCTGGCTTCCTATATCCTATACATAAACAGATGCTGCTACATATCCTAAATGGTATCACTGAAGCACTATTTTGCTCAAACTTCCTGTCTTTCATAAACATATAAATATAGGTACTCCTTGTTCTTCCCCAGCTACGGACCCCAAAGAACGCAGCATACACAAAGTCTGTACAAACCTTAGTTTACTACATTAAATCAATCTTTTTCAAACAAAGGCTGTTAATTAACTTTCTTAACAGCCTACAAGAATCCAAAGGATAAATAATCGTAATAAATAATGGAGGTTCTGAAGGCCCTGGCTGAATCCCCACCTCTGGCACCACATCTTCTCCAGCCTCCTCATTGTCTGACTCGAGCGCCAGCTGCACAGGCTGCTGGTGCAGCACCACACCAGCCTCCTCGTTGTCAGAATCAGCTACTAATTGTACAGGCTGCTGATGGGCCACAACACTCTGGCCTCTTATGCATGTTTTCATATGAAGTCAGATATCTATCGTGAAAAGGGCTCTTCTCTTTGGACAGTCAAAGCCAGATACCAACAGTAATAGCAGCAACAAAACATAATATCAACCAAACTAAAAGAATAGATGATATTGATAACAAAGAATGAAGTCATAACATCTATAGATCCGTTCGTTTCTCCTTACTCATTTAAAGCAATCCTGGAGTAAAGCCAGTGAAGTTGCTGGGAAGCCAATGTTGGGTTTTATTTCCATGACAACATAGTCTACAATGGTTGAATGTGAGAAGCCTAAGCAACTCTTCCTGACAGGTCCCCAAAGAAGAAATGCTGGCATTATAGAAGATTTTGAAATCCACAATGATGAAAGGACAAACCAAACAAAGAAAGAAGGAATCCTATTAAAATGCATGCAAACAGAGCGCAGATAACTCAAAACAACCCTCTTATTTTTTTTCTAGCATTCAATCTGCTTTCCTGTTTATACTAACACTCTGTCTCTTTTACCTCTTTATTTTGCATCTCACAAATCTTTGAAGTGTGAAGATTCATTTAGCTTCCACAAAGCTGCCTTCGATCAAGATAATTTATACTTGACCTCATGAAGGAATGGCAGACATTTGAGTCTAACTGGCAGCTTTAGAAACTCTAAGAAGTTTTGTTTTATGCTCATTGTTTCTCCCTGACTCTCATCCTGGAAGTATACTTTTTATACATGTATATAAAACAAATTGAACAGACTACAGCCAATGTCAGCCTCCCAAGTAGTCCAGACAGGAAACCCAAGATTAGCTATTTATCCTTTATTATAAAGCTACATTAAAAGAATCCTGTAAGTCTGAAAGTACAAATCTCCCGTTGTCTCTTTTTATCACCTGAATAGTTAGAGTGGATCCTTTCTTTCTCTGCTTGTTACTTAGTTCTTTTTATCTGATTATTTCCTAGACAGTATCTCTTCCCCTCCCTCTTCCAAGGTCATTCTCACACATCAAAGGACCAATGTAGCGTCGAACTTTGCAACTCAAATGTCTCTGCATATATGTTTTATTTAGGAATATGTATGCCTCAGCTTAACAAAACTTACTTTTTAACCATGCTCGGGGTTGCAACTGTACAGACTGAGCATGTCAAATGTTCTGCTATCTGAAACAAAAACAAAAAATAGTTCATTCCCATTCACAGAACCAACAATTGTAAGAAGCCCAGAATAAGGACTTCAGTACACAAAAACACCATAAGGAAGGCTGAGCGCAAAAGAATTGAGGCCTTTGGACTCTGGTGCTGGAGAAGACTCCTGCGAGTCCCTTTGACTGCAAGGCGATCAAACCGGTCAGTCCTAGAGGAGATCAACCCTGACTGCTCTTTAGAAGGCCAGATCCTGAAGATGAAACTCAAATACTTTGGCCACCTAATGAGAAGGAAGAACTCACTGGAGAAGAGCCTAATGCTGGGAAAGACTGAGGGCAAAAGAAGAAGGGGACGGCAGAGAACGAGGTGGCTGGATGGAGTCACTGAAGCAGTCAGCATGAGTTTAAATGGTCTCCGGGGGATGGTAGAGGACAGGAAGGCCTGGAGGAACATTGTCCATGGGGTTGTGATGGGTCAGACACGACTTTGCAACTAACAACAACAAAAAAAAAAAAGCTTTTGTTTCTAGATGTATTGCAACCCCTCCCTCTCCTCCTCCCCATCTGAAGATCTGGTAGTGCCAGATTCAATCTAATATACCATTGGACAGCCCAGGATAGATGGATTAGATGGGGGGGAGAATGGAGGCTATAGTGATAGCAATAGCACTTAGACTTATATATTGCTTCATAGTGTTTTACCCCTCTAAGAGGTTTACAGAGGCAGTATATTGCCCCCAACAATCTGGGTCCTCATTTTACTGACTTCAGAAGTCAAGCTTGAGCTGGTTAGAATTGAACTCCTGGCAGTCGAGAGAATTAGCCTGCAATACCGCATTCTAACCACTTTGCCACCCCAGCTCTGATGTGTTGATTATTTCATCTTGGCTTTAATGAGGAGGAGATTTTGTTTTCTTCAAAAAAAAAAAAAAGGTTACCTTAAGCCTATTTTAGGATTAGAATGATGCCTGGGGTATGTCATTGATTTTCAGCATCCGTTGAAGAAGTCTCTTCAGAAAAAAAGTAGAAAGCAGAGGCTACATTTGGCTCTGAGCCTCAGTTTACCCACGCTTGTCCTAATGACAGAGCTAGTCTTGACAAGCCTAGCTGCTCAAACATAAATCCCACTGAGTTCTCTGAATACCATTCCCCAGGAAGCCCGAATAAGAATGTACAGCATCAAGCAACACATTTTTATAAGCTTGGCAATCCAATTCACCCTGAATGCATGGCCCAAACTGCATTATAAAGCAGGTTATGAATCTCATCGATGCCGTGGCCTAATACAGTGCAGAGTTTGCTTTGGCTGAGTATAAACTACCTTATTACCATTCCAGTTTGGGACCACAGCTTTTCATTCCCGGCCTGAAATTGATTTGAGGCAGGCAGGCATTGATTTCACTTGATTTACTGAAGAACCTAATTATGCAAAATCTAAATAAGACTTCTATAAATCGCTTGCAGAATTTCTACCGCGGCATTTGCACGGCACGCAATTGTAAAGCAGTTCACACCGCAATTCGGTTATCTCTTATTGGGCAGTAAAACCCACTGAGCTGAGGAAGACTTTCTTCTGAGTAAACAGGTCTTAGATCAGACGGCTTGGCATACCAAATGCATCACTAATACCTATATTAGAGCCCTTTAGAATTTAAAAGAAGAGTAAAATTGGACTTCGTAATGATTTTACACAATAGGGTGAATACAGAACTCACATTCTAGAAATGTAGAAGTATACCCATAGATAGCTGTAGAACCAGTAGTGGGTTGCTCCTGGTTCGGACTGGTTCGCAAGAACTGGTAGTAAAATCGGTGGGAGGTCCCACCCACTGCCCCGAATATCGCCATCAGCGATCTGCGCATGCGCAGAAGATTCTATGCATGCTCAGAAGCAAGGCACGCACTCAAGAGAGAGCTCGCATGCGATCCCGTTGCAAACCAGTAGTAAAGGTAAGTAGATCCCACCCCTGTGTAGAACAGTATATAATTTCCAGTTAAACATGTATTCAATCAATCAACCAACCAACCAACCAATCAATCAATCAAATCAATCATATTTATTTGGTTAAAGACCAGCAAGCTTTAAAGGAATAAAAACAGAGTGAAGCATATACTAACAGCTAGCAGAATAAATCACAGCCTATAACATCCTCTATTACTATGTTAATACAGTTGTTACCCAGCTGATAAATCTGAAATATTAATAGCTGTAAAATAAAAAAAAACTATATATCTCCTCCAATTTATTTAAAACAAAGGTAAATATGTTTTTTACCAATTATATATTGGTTTCATTGCAGCAACACAAAATTTAGCTACTGCACACATAATGAATGGTTTTAAATCCTGAGGGAGAAGGTTCATATACAATTTATTTAGCCTCCCAGCGAATTTATTTGTTACGGTTACAATGTAGATTGACCTAATGTCTCTATGAAATTTACAATGTGGTTTCAACTTCCTTATTACCACATAGACAAATACAATCAGCTTCAGGAATTTTACTATAGATGCATCCTTTATTCATATCTCCCCTTTATAAGTTCATATTACAAAAGTTTTAAAAAGGGTTATAGTCAAATGAGTTCCTAAAATTTGGAACCAAATCAAGGGAGGGAGGAAAGAAGAAAAGAAATATTCATGGAAAGGAAGCAGCTATGTACACCTTAGCCTTTGCATCCTTTTGGGTAGTTATAACTCTAATATTCACATAATGTAGATTATAAAAACATGTATAGGAGATGACCAGGCTGAGCCCAAGGGAGGAGTCAAATGCATCATCAGTCATGAGTCCCTCCGCATCCAGAAGAGATCTAAATCTAGCCAACCTTGAATTCCTTTGACATCTACCACCAATTTGCTTTGGCCATTAGTAGTTCAGATTCTTGTAGAGAGCATTTCCTTGTTGTATGTCCTTAGCGTCATTCCTAATATTAACATTAATGGCGCAATTGCATCTTGGTCTTGTCAATAACCAGTTTAGTATGGTACCGTCTCCTTTATATTTGGTGGTATTTCCTCAATGTTCTAATCTCTGCTCAGTTTTATCTAAACCAAGATCCTTCCAAAGAACTATACCTAAAAATCTTTGACAAACGTTTCTAAAAGGCATATAATTTGAGGCTGGATGCTAGAGAAACCAAAAGCTCTTGCAGAACATCAGATATCACCACCAATCATGGAAGACCTCCAAAAGAAGTAAAGATAAAAGAGAGTGACCTAGATGGCAGCTACTGAGGTACTGCTTTAGGACTACCTAGAGTTTTAAATAAAAACTAATTTTTTTAAAAAAGCAGAATGAACTTAAAGGTTTTCTGGATGTGTCACCTTTAGCAAAAACTCCAGTAAGCTGCTAACTTGCAAATTTACTTGTCATTTTGTTTGTGCAATCAGATTGTAAATACTACAAGGAAAATTAATGTGTGGTTTAGAGGTTTATGGGTGATGCGTTGAAAAGGATATCTATTACTGTGAATTTTGTTTGTTAGGATGGGTGTCTGAAAGAAAAAAAGAGGAATTTTGTATATGGAAACCTTGTTGTTGTTAGTTGCGAAGTCGTGTCCGACCCATCGCGACCCCATGGACAACGTTCCTCCAGGCCTTCCTGTCCTCTACCATCCTCTGGTGTCCATTTAAGCTCATGCCTACTGCTTCAGTGACTCCATCCAGCCACCTCCTTCTCTGTTGTCCCTTTCTTCTTTTTCCCTCAATCTTTCCCAGCATTAGGCCCTTCTCCAGTGAGTCCAGTGAAACATAACATTTTGTTTAAAAAAAAGTTGTTTTGTTTACGATTAAAAAACAAAATATGGAGAACAAGGATGATATCTTGTGTCAAGAGGTTTATAATGCATAAAATCCAGTGGTACATTGAGAAATAAAACATTAAAAGTCAGCAACAACCTCGAGAACGAACATATAAAAATACTAAATCCTAAACATCTCCTGAAATGAAAACTTGATACTGTAAATAAATTCCAAAGCCTTAGTGACATGTCAACATCAACAGATCTGTATCATTAAAGTCAAAGAAACAGTGAACAAAAGTTAATATAAATGAGAAATTAATCTAATTCTCATTGTAGCAGAAATGTATTCAGTAAATTCTTGACAACCTATGTATGCACTGCAGTCCTATGTATATGAACTAGGAAGCACCAACACGTCCTGTATAAATAATGTAATATTGCATACATAATGCATTGTTGTATAAATATTAGGCCTAGGCAAGATTTGTACATGATTTGGAAGAAATGATTTGGCCTTCATTATTTCCTTTAAGAATCCATTCATTAACATTAATGTAACTCTTAAACTAGATTATTAGCACCTTTTTCTCAGAGTTGCACAGAAGTTTGAAATAAAGTTGGCATGGCACACGTTCCAAGAGAAACGCAGAACGCTTCTTCCCAAGTGTTTTCAAGCTTGGGTACCACTGTAATGTATGTAAACTTGATTCCTTTCACAATTAAAAATATGTATAGTGTAAGGAAAAGTGCACAACCTATTAAAAGTTGTATCAAACTACAAAATTGTTTGCAAACAGATCCACATATAAGTGATTATGTAAAGAGAAAAGGCCATAGTAGAATATATAAATGTTGTGTATCGAACATGGATACTCTAAAACTCCAATAAAATGAGTCTTTTTTGCAAAGCAAAGAGACAAAAACTTTTATAAGAAACAAAAGGTAGCTTCAAGGTAATTTGAATCTGATCATTTATAGTCATTAAAAGAGAATGCCACATACCATGTTTCCCAAAAAATAAGACCCTGTCTTATATTTTTTGAACCCTGAAATAAGCGCTTGGCCTTATTTTCAGGAAGGTCTTATTATTTTGGGGTGCGTGGAGCAAGACGGGGCTCCTCTTGTCATCTTACCTGATTTCCAGCTCTGTCTCCCTAGCCCTAACCAGAGGAAACGGCAGGGACCGGCTGTGCATGCATTTAAATATTTTCGGTAAGGGCTTCTTTTCAGGGAGGGGCTTATTTTAGTGCATGCACTCAAAAGCCCAATTGGGGTTATTATCTGGGGATGTCTTATTTTCGGGAAATTGGTAGTTTTGTTGAATTGCCAGAATACTGTGTGTATTTTTGAGATAATAGGATGTGGATAACAGTATATTAGCTTTTTAATAGAAAAGAACAGAAAGGAGCACGTTTTCAGCTTTAACTGATCTTGGATTACACTGATTAAGATGTGTGCAAGTTAACCGGTGCCATCCTTACCTTTAGTAGGGAATGTGGCATACAGCATAGGTATAATTAAGACTAAACCTAACCTATTTAGGGTTATGTGAAACGTATTATGTGAAAACCTTGTTTGACCCAAGTTGTCATGGGCAACTGGGATCAATATCGACAGTAAGCATCATGGCATGTGGAAGACTGCAATGAAAACAATTTTTAAGAGATAGAAATGAAATGTACAACAGTCTAAAGGAAATATCTAGGTTGCATGTCTATGAACATATTTAAAAACCGGCTTCCTGTTTCAGTAACATTTGCATTAAGCAAGGACTAATGTTGTTGTTCCTATGGAATAATGCGATTGTTCCTATTTGAATGATTCAGACTTTTACCCAGGATCTAATTTCGCCCTTTTCTTTGTTTACTGCTATTTGTTGAATGATGAAAGGACCTTCTCTTCACAATCACTGTAGCCCCACACAGCAAGCATAATCCTCTGTCATCAGAAAGGACCAATCTTGGCCTTTTCAAACAATGCAACACCCAGATGCTCGGCTGTTAGAAGCAGTTTGCTAGCTGCAGCAGCTGGCTCTGTATTGATTCAACAGTTGGTGTCTGAGTCAGTTATGTGGTTAAATGGATAAGAGAGTGTGTGCGTTACTGGAATGCTGATTTGCTTTGCACCTTCCTTTTCCAAACAATCTCTGCATTCTTAGCAGAGATCTTTTCCTTGCCTTTTTTTTTCCTGAGAAGAAGATGCCCACCCCCCGGGCTCTGCTTTTTATCTCATAATCTATGAAAAACTCTGTGCCTGAGACATCATGACCCACAGCAAGACAGGAGGCCAATACAATCACTCTTGAAACCATCTTTCCTTGTCCTCCAATCTCTAAATGAACAACTTGATTTTCAAAGAATGGAATGGAATGGAATGGAATGGAATGGAATGGAATAGAATAGAATAGAATAGAATAGAATAGAATAGAATAGAATAGAATAGAATAGAATAGAATAGAATAGAATAGAATAGAATAGAATAGAATAGAATTCTTTATTGGCCAAGTGTGATTGGACACACAAGGAATTTGTCTTTGGTGCATAGGCTCTCAGTGTACATAAAAAGACAAGATACATTAGTCAAGAATCATAAGATACAACACTTAATGATAGTCATAAGGTACAAATAAGCAATCAAATCATACTAGGAAACAATCAATATCAATATAAATCAGTAGTGAAATCCAAATTTTTTTACTACTGGTTCTGTGGGCATGGCTTGGTGGGCGTGGTGCGGCTTGGTGGGCGTGGCAGGAGGATACTGCAAAATCTCCATTCCCTCCCCACTCCTGGGGGAAGGATATTGCAAAATCTCTATTCCCACCCCACCCCATTTACCTTTCGATCGACAAGCTCAGCGTCTTAGCCGCTGAGCCACCATGTCCCTTATTAAAGTTATATGCATGCAATTACATACATCTTTGTAAAAGCCCTTGAAACCCCTGAAAATCACGTAAAAAGATGGTTTTTATTATAGTGTTGCTTTCTTCATCTTGACTTGATTTCCCCCAGTATTAGTGCTGTTTTTTTTTAAAAAAAAATATCACAATTTGATGTGGCTGCAAGAAAATGAAGAGCACATCTCTAGATGATTGTTTGGCGTTCACAATCAGGAGCTTTGTTCCAGCTTTCATCCTAGCCTCGAAATTAAGACTGTGCACACAACCCTTCAAAAGTAAAATGAATTTCATCCTTTATGTGATTCTAGTCAATCTCCAGCCCTCTTCTTCCTTCCATTTCTCTCTCTGTGATTATTTTTCTCCTGACTTGTAACACGGGGCCCAGTAATGTGTATTTCCTAAGTTCCTTCATTTACAACCCGTTAAATCATTCCAGAAATGCAAAAAATTTTCTTTTGACACCACTTGTCAAAGAGTATTAAAAACTAAAATATACTCCAAAGACTTAAGTGTGCTCTTGTAACTATGCCCTTAAGATTGTGGGCTATGACCTTACCTATCACTGTCTAACCAAGTACTCACATAGTGGTCTCAGACTTTGACAAAGTATAGTAGAACACACAACGCAACAAAATGCTACCAAGAGATTTTTCAGAAAATCCAGTAATGTTGTATTTCTGAACAGCGTTTGGATATCTGCAAGTCTTAAATCCCTACTACTGTTATTTTCTTCCCCAAAAGCAAAATGGAAATGAAAAAATACTATTACTATACAGTGTGCAAACATTTCTCTATCTCTGTATGGAACCAATCATTTCAGAAAGATCATTTCAACTGAGAAAAATAGAGGGTAAGTGTAAATATGAATGAAGGATGAAACTTTTTGCTGAAAGTAGATTGTGCCAAAGTCTATTTAGAACTTTCTTAATCTATAAGAATTGAGAGGAGGTAGAATGCACCTCCATCTAGTAGCTGGTTGAGGCTGTACCCATCATTTCCCTGAAATATCAGTGCCACCTACATGGAAGACAGATCCATTCACTCACCATCATTACCTCTCTGACTAGAATACACCTTAGGTATGGAAATTGAAACTAAGGTAATGAAGAAGACATACTCCGAACCCATTTTAGAACTCAAATAGCCATGACCAACCTAGGAATCTCTGAAGTGCTTGAAATGAGAAGGTTTATGAACCTCTGGGGGTAAATAAGGAAACCAACTATTGGAAACTATCCCTACTCAATATCTCCTATTTCTGTTAACTTTCTCATTTGCCCTAATCATACTTCTGAGAACCAGTGTCCACACCAACACTTCTATTTTTCCCCACTAGTGGGGGGGAAATATTATAAATTATTAATTTATTAATATAATAAATTTATATTATATTAATTTATTAATATAATAAATATATTAATATATTTAATTAATATATAATTACAATTATAAATTTTAATGAAGCATTTTGGAAGATTTTAATGAAGCATTTCGGAATCCAAGGTCATCATCTGATCAAGGGAGAAAGCAAAGTGTTATCTTGAATGCTGACAGGAATGAGATTAAGAAAAATCCCTGAAAAACCCTGGAAGAGGTGGAAACTTTGAAGGCAACCACATCCACAATAAACAAGGCAGAGGTGTCAATTTTCTCAACTGAATCTGTCAAAGCTAAACACTGGCCACAGTATCTAGTACTTCTCCACCTCTATATTCTAGCACTTCCTATAACTTTGATGTAGGCTACTCAATTCTAACTCAAGATCTGATTCTCTAATGGCAGACTCAAGAGCAGTAGAAATGAAGCAATAGTGCTCCCTAATAACAGTATCCCACTACACATCTGAGCAAATTTTAAAGAAACAACTCATAATATTTTGACAGACCATTTTCAAAACCATTTTAACTACAAGGCAGGTGCAGAAAAATGACAATAATTTGGGGGAAAGAGAGCACTTTATATGCCAGTTTTCTCAGATGTAAGTTCTTGTATTCCGAGCACTGTTAACTGCAAAAGGGCCTGATTTCTATTACTTGTGGACTGCTTTTAATTGTTGTACCTTATGATTCTTGACGAATGTATGTTTATGATTCTTGACGAATGTATCTTTATGTACACTGAGAGCATAGGCACCAAAAACAAATTCCTTTTGTGTCCAATCACGCTTGGCCAATAAAGAATTCTATTCTATTCTATTCTATTCTATTCTATTCTATTCTATTCTATTCTATTCTATTCTATTCTATTCTATTCTATTCTATTCTATTCTATTCTATTCTACTCTACTCTACTCTACTCTACTCTACTCTATTCTATTCTATTCTTGGTAAGGATGGGTAAGTTAGAGTAAGAAACAGCATGCTATCATTGGTTAAAAAAATAGCTTGACTCTTGGAATCATACAGAAACTCAACCACTTGTCTCATTAAGTCACTTCTAACGGTTGAAGCAAGAAATCTAATAACGCTGATCTCTCTGCATAATTATATATGGAAGTGACCTTAGGAGACTGACAAAGAGAGGCTGATTAGGGAACAGCCAGATAAGAGACAGCATTGCTCTCAGATAGAGTAAGAGGCTCATAAGAGATTCTCCCCTAGTTTCTTGAACTGCAAAGGACCCTGGCCAGTGAGAGAATTGTACTTTCAGACTTACAAGAATCAATAGCTTTACATAAAGAAGAATTGGTTCATTTGGTTGTAATTTCTGTCTGGTTTATCCTATGAAGCAGACAGTCCTGGGTATTTGACCACATGATCAGCTGATTGTAGTATAGCAGATAGACAAAATTAACCATGAGAAACTAATCATTTGAATGCCAATTGACAACAAATGCACACGCACACACAAAATTGAACAATATAGAACAAGTCTTAATTTCTTCTCTCTGTGACTGGTTGAATTACAATGTGCCCATTTTTTTTAACCAGTATTCAACCTTCCCAACAATGTTTTGGCCAGTATGATGCACAGTTAGAAGCTGACTGATATAGCAAAAATATCACCTACATCTTCAGAATCTTGTACTTCCCAGTCACAGAATTACAATGTATAAACTTAGATATTGGCCTGAAACTCCTTTGCTAGGAAATATATTTCTTGAATGATTTCCTGAAGAGAGACAGTAAAATTGTATATAAATTAGAAAATTATTTTCCAGTCCAATCAGAATGAATAATTATTTTTTTGAGCCATACAAGTGAATTCTAGAAGGTCTTAATAAGAAGTCTTGTTGATGCAGCTGAAGTCACGATAAAAATCCAGAGGTTGAATTTTTCTAATTATACCATAGTTTATTTGCATATTAATTATGAATCAAGACAAAGTCAGGCTTATCACACATAGCTATCAGTACTACCAATCAGGCACCATTAATCTGGGCCTTTTGAAAGTCTCCCGAGCAACTCTCATTCTCTTACTTTTGAAATTATTGTTTTAGTGTACAGTTTTAAGCAACAACCAACATTTAAAGCAACCTGAAGTCTCAAACAAAAAGAAACGAAAGAGCAACTAACTGACTATAAAAGATCCATCTCTAGCAGTGGTGAAATCCACTTACCTTTGCTACCAGTTCAGGAATGGGAGCATGCATGCCTCTTCTGTGCATGTGCAGGTCAAAAACAGGACGTAATGATATCCTGGTGGGTGGGTGAAGCCTCCCGCCACCGGCACTACCGGTTCGTGCAAGCTGAATAGAACCGTCTGGATTTCACCACTGATCTCTAAATTTTCTGCCAATGGCTTACTAATCTGATTAGTTGCCATTGATTTACTAATTGGATTAATTTAACTTCATTCTATTTTTAAGGCCAAAATCTCACACGGTACCCTCATTTCCTAAAATAATAATAATGCAATCCTGAAGCAACTGGAACACCACTCAAACATCATCAACAAAACCATCAGTCAATTGGAAAAAGCAGCTTTACTTGGAACAGCTCACGTACTGCAACAATACACACTTTAACAATATCTGCCTATTACAAGTCTTTGGGAAGGGCTCAATAGGTAGATAAAAATGCCAAATCTAGTCGAAACGCCTAGCTGACTGCAACAAACCATAATAAAAAATAAAAACCATGCAAATATCTCTTAATAACGCACACCATTAAAAAATCAGTGTAAAGAAACTAAAAATCAAGCATATTAATAGTAAGAAAAGGGATGAGGTGGCTCAGTGACTAAGATGCTAAGATGCTGAGCTTGTCGATCGAAAGGTCGGCAGTTCAGCAGTTCGAATCCCTAGTGCCACCTAATGGGGTGAGCTCCCGTTACTTGTCCCAGTTTCTGCCAACCTAGCAATTCGAAAGCACATAAAAAATGCAAGTAAAGAAATAGGGACCACCTTTGGTGGGAAGGTAACAGCGCTCCATGCACCTTTGGCATTGAGTCATGCCGGCCACATGACCATGGAGACGTCTTTGAACAGACGTCTTCCGCTTTGAAACGGAGATGAGCACTGCCCACTAGGGTCGGGAACGACTAGCACATATGTGCAAGGGGAACTTTTACCTTAATAGTAAGAAAAGAATAAGCAGTTCCTAAAGCCAGAACTGTTTTCAATACAATATTCCTAACATATGCCAAATGGGAACAATGGCGATAGTGACTATTCATCATGAAAAGGCACCATAAACACTTTAGTCTTTCCAGTCTTGACCAGTAATAGAGCCACACGAACTTGTCACTGAAAATGGGTAACCTAAAATAAAACTACTATTGAAAAAGCATTTCAAATCTGTTTAGATTCCTGACATTTCTTAGGTCTGCATCGGGTTCTTTTTTTTGTAGAAAAATAACATAAACTAATATAATGCTCAGCATAAAAATGTCACAACAACAATTTCACCCTCAGCTCCACTACGGCATCTATGAAAAGGAAAGTTTATTTTAACTCTTGACTATTCAATTACTTCTGCTGATAATTTCTTATAGCATAATATACCAAAGGGTTTGCCAATAGTTTGAGCTGTTTTCTTTTCATCTTTTTGATCTTACAGCTCACCAGGTCTAGTTCTTTTTCATGCCAACAAATATATCCTTATAGAAGAATCCAATCTGGAAACCAAAGTGTAACAAGATCATTGAACATTTCAAAATGATGCTCAACAGTAGTGGCCATGAAAATGTGCTAACGTTTATTGCCATATTAGTTTTCCTTACAGATATATTAGCATTATAGCGACAATTCAGCTATATCACCAGCTGTAGGAGCTGGGTTTTGTGGGGGTGAGATTGGGGAAGAATGTCAAATAATATATTCCTATTAAACACTACATCACTTCTTTTGATATCCATACTCTCAGTACAACCATCTGCCCAGTGATTCCATAGATCCTCTGGGAACACACCACTATTTCACTAATGAAACATCTGCAAGAAAACAACCAAGTTCAGAGAGCATCAAAAGATCCCACACCACTATCTAGACGAGGGCAAAAATGCAACAAAATTGTATCCCTCTATCCTTGCTCATGTACTCAAGAGAAAACATTGTCAAGTGAAAAAAACCACAATAGAAACTAGGGCATAGATTTCACAGCCTAGCAAAGCTCCAGAAGGGAATATTCATAGCAGTCATAAATCATATCTACTTACTATTGAACTTGGCTTCAGAGCTGCACATCAGTCTTCAGTCTTTTATCAGAGTTGCAAGGGGCCAGCCTGTAGTACCATTTATCAGACTTGTATCAGGCTTCCAGGAAACCATCAACATCCAGCCTCAATGTTCTGTGAATGACATGATAGCAAAGTCCAGTCCAGAAATCAAGAGTTTCACATAAGCAAACACAGTTTCAAGGTAGTCATTCTGCCTTCTGAACTCAAGTCAGCTGCATTCCTTACTTTAGGTGCAGCTGAAGCAAAGCTAGTTTAATTTGTCACAATCCAATTCTGCATAGCTTCAGGCCTCATTAGAAACCTTCCCCTGATAATGGTCACTTCTTTGCATGGCTAACATATGATTTTCCATCCATTGCTTCTGAATATACCAAGGGCTCAGAGGGGATTGTTTACAACTATAAATCAAAATCCTTTGTATCATGATCAAAAGTGAGTGGGAACCACAACTGCACTTGCTAACACTGGAACATGATTCTTGACTTCCTAAATTCCTGAATTCGGCTCACATTTATTCACTGTATTGGACTAGAGATTATTCCACTCTACTCTTATTTAGCTGACAATTCCAGGTTAACATTTGTTCTTAATTACTATGCATATAATCCCTTTTCCAGGGGATTATTTTAAAAGTATTATGGTTGTTTTGGTGTGAATATTGATTCCCTGGCTTTGGAGCTGCTTTTACTGAATATGTACTTATGTGTGGTGGTTATTGTTGTTTTTATTTTGTATAACACCTTGGTAAATGAGCCATGGTGGTGCAGTGGTTAGAGTGCAGTACTGCAGCTACTTCTGTTGACTGCCAGCTGCCTGCAATTTGGCAGTACATATCTCATCAGGCTCAAGGTTGACTCAGCCTTCAATCCTTCCAAGGTGGGTAAAATGAGGACCCAGATTGTTGGGGGCGATATGCTGACTCTGTAAACTGCTTAGAGAGGGCTGTAAAGCATTGTAAAGTGGTACATAAGTCTAAGTGCTATTGCTATTGCTAAAGATGTGTAATTTATTATGTGGGATGCCCCATTGATCTTGTCCCCGGTTCTCAAAACCTTGCAACTTAAAGATGTATGAACTTCAACTCCCAGAATTCTCCAGCCAGCCATGCTAAGCATGTGTTATACAATCCTAACTTGATTGCAGTTAATGCAAATTTCAAATCTGTTAAAATGCAAGTGTTAAGGTGAAAATGTTATAGTGAAATTAGCATGCTTGTGACCAGTATTCACTACCATTCTATCAATACAGGATCATGCTGAAAGATTTAAAGTCTCCCTAGATTCAAGATTTTTCTCCACCACTGGATTTATTTGTAGGGAAATTGTTTTCAAAGCTGGACCAGAATAATCTAGCATTCATTGGAAAGTGAGGATCATTGCTGATGCATTTTGTCATTTGCAAATCTCCAAAGCAGTTGAATTTACATTTTGGTTTTTTTAAAAAAAAAATACATCAACCAATCTCTAAAGAGAATTTTTATAAAGCTGGGAGGATTCAGCAAACTTGAAATAATAAACCTAAAGCTATTATATACACAGGCTTTCATTATGCCTTCTTCCTTAAATGTCACACAGAGATTGTTCCACTATATGCCTTTTTTTTGAGTCTATAGTGTGAAGCGATACTAATATGTTCACACAATAAAAAGAGGACTTAGCCAAAGAACATAAGTAGAATGCTCTGCATCAAGTCAAAATATTGTTTCAAGAATGTGAAACATTTTCTTTCAAGTGTAGAATCACTTTTGACCTGTTGAATTGACCAAAGAACTGGGCATGTGCAACACACCACAAATACCCATACACATTCAACCCAACTCAACACACAGGGTTATTACAGGTAAATTTGGAGGCAAGATTATTAGGTATGTCTGCCACCTAGAGTTGACCAAAAATAAAGGCAGGACTTCAGCATCATAGATTTTTATGTAATCAAACATTTGTTTTACCTGTTCTGAAAAGCTTATAAACAAGATATGATTATGCTGATAAAAAAACGACCCTCAGAGGTTGTACTTCAGAAACTGGTATTTATGGCTTCCTGTATCAGATGTACCAGTTTACTGTGATAGAAAAAGCTAACTGTCTCATTATCCCCTTTCTATATTTTTCCTATCTATGTTTTCTGACTACTCTTAGGAGCAGTCTGTTGGAATAGTTTAACAATGGAATTCCAACAGTGCAATTAGCTCTTAATTAATTTTGTGGAAGACTACAGTGGCCTGAGAGAATTTACTGACATTCAGCAAAGACATTACATTTCTTAGCATCTGGGCAGCTTGACTGATCATATGAAAATGGAAGAATTTGTACTTCATGTGCCCAGTCATAACAAAGCATGGAGTTTTCTAATGCAAATTTGCAGCTTTTCTTCACTTTGCTAATGCATGGCAAAACCCACCAGGAAATATGCATATCTATTGTGTGTACAATTCTTAATGGGAAAGATGAAAGTGACTATCTTTTTTAAAAAAGATATTTTTATTAAACAGTTTTTTTTAAAAAAAAGATATTAACACTTTCTTCTTTTCAATAGTTTTGCGTCAGTAATCCATACTTATAGAATAGAATAGAATAACAGAGTTAGAAGGGACCTTGGAGGTCTTCTAGTCCAACCCCCTGCCCAGGCAGGAAACCCTACACCACTTCAGACAAATGGTTATCCAACATCTTCTTAAAAACTTCCAGTGTTGGGGCACTCACAACTTCTGCAGGCAAGTTGCTATACTTATACAAGTTATACTTATATATTTTGTCTCTCTTATCTTAATATATCTTTCATACATATATTTCTAATATATCATATATATACCATTATAATGTATTATATTATTCTAATTGTTTTATTTACATTTGACATAAACGTGTACCCAATTTCCTTTCCACAATTTTTATTTCTTCCCATTTCTTCCTATATTTCTCCACCTAATTCAACTGTTATTTAGGAAAATGACTATTTGGATGGCCATCTGGAAGCTGAACGTTTCCCTCTCCAACAGATTGCAAAATTTTTCCTCTCAGATCTCCAGAATAGCTTTCAATGGTTGAGCAGAAGACCGTTTTGGTTGCTTTTAATCTCTCCTTTCTCTTGTCTTAAAGACTGGGAATATGTTTTGCACGACATAAGAATTTTTCAGGTAACACATTTTAAATGCAGTTTGTTTCTTTAAAAAAAAAAGAAGAAGAAGAAGGAAAATGAGATTTGGCTTTAATATTCCACCTCATCAAAAGCTTCTTTTCATGGGTCATAGTAATTAATCTTAGTGAAAGACACTAAGTGAAATCTACTGCATACACAAGCTACCTGATTGATTAAATTAGAAATCTGTTGCTACAATGCATAGATTATCCATATTTCAATATAACACGGACCACGTCGGTGTTATCTATAATGAGAAAGATATAAAGAAGCAGCTTATTTAGAAGTGACAAAGCTTTCAATGTCTACTGTAGGTATTTAAATAGGGTATTGCCTCTGTATGAAGGCTGTGACCCTATAACATGCTGTCTCCGATACGAATGATTGGGATGCTTCAGAAAAGTTGCTCTATTTATCACTGACATAATGTTTCAGGTTTTTTTGAAGTACAAAATGTCAGACACACTGATGAATGGATGGAGGAAGACAGACAGGGAAGGATTACCTTCCAACTCTTTTATACAATAAACACAACACTAAAATTACATATAGATGAATCAGTCCAAGCTCGTTCCTTCGTTGAAATTCTTATACCTTGATAGGTATTACAAAGTACACTTTCCCCAAAATATGCATTTCTAAACAAAAACAAATATATGTCACACACTCCACATTACTTAAAAGTATTTCCTCTTAAAATGTGCATTATAAAATTCTATTTTGACAGGTTTGGGCTTTTTAGAAATATGCCAGAAAACGAGAAGGATAAAAGCTAACTGTCTACAAAGTTCTGATTTAGGTATGAGCAAAATAGCTAAAGAAACAATTCTGCAGACTGCACTAACTACATTAAATCCATTCTA
This sequence comes from Pituophis catenifer annectens, assembly GCF_029215685.1. Classification (NCBI taxonomy): domain Eukaryota; kingdom Metazoa; phylum Chordata; class Lepidosauria; order Squamata; family Colubridae; genus Pituophis; species Pituophis catenifer. The sequence continues at coordinate 11,451,409 of NW_027256893.1, read as the reverse complement.
TACCAGTTAAGAACTTTATGTAAAACTAAATAAATTGCTATGGATGAGGTTGAAGTTTTATACCATGTTTAATTTGCCATTTTCATACCTTCTCCACTCAATTGTTGCTGAACTACAACTTCCAACAGCCAAGCAAACATAAAAATTGGTGAGAAAGTGGTTAAAATGCAGTACTGCAGGCTAACTCACTGCTCACTGTCAGCAATTTGATCCTGACCAGCTCAAGGTTGACTCAGCTTTCCATCCTTCCAAAGTAGGTAAAATGAGGACCCAGATTGTTGGGTGCAATAGGCTGACTCAGTAAACCGCTTAGAGAGGGCTGTAAAACACTGTTAAGCAGTATATGAGTCTAAGTGCTATTGCTAGTCCTCAATTTACGATAGTTCATTTAGTTTCAAAATTACCACCACATTGGAAAAAGTGACTTATGACAGTTTTTCACACTTATGAGCATCTCCTTGGACACATGATCAAAATTTAAATGCTTGGCAACCAGTTTATATTTATGACGGTTGCAGTTTTCCAGGGTCGAGTGATCACCTTTTGTGACCTCTGATAAGTGAAGTCAATGGAGAAGCCAGATTCATTTAACAACTGTATTACTAACTTACTCACTTAACAATTGCTGTGATTTGCTTAACTGGGTGGCAGGAAAAGTTGTAAAATGGGGCAGCTCACATAACAGCTGTTTTGTTTAACAACCAAAATGTTGGGTTCAATTGTGGGTCATAAATTAAGGACTATCTGTAGTTTAGCAACGGCCTGAGTATCCAATCATTTGGATCCTTTTTCCCAATTCTAAGACCAGCACTTTGAATGCTTTAGATGAATAGAATAGAATAGAATTCTTTATTGGCCAAGTGTGATTGGACACACAAGGAATTTGTCTTTGGTGCATACGCTCTCAGTGTACATAAAAAGAAAAGATACATTCGTCAAGAATCATAAGGTACAACACTTAATGATAGTCATAGGGTACAAATAAGCAATCAAATCATACTAGAAACAATCAATATCAATATATATCGTAAGGATACAAGCAACAAAGTTACAGTCATGCAGTCATAAGTGGGAGGAGATAATAGCATAGCATAGCATAGCATAGCATAGCATAGCGTAGCGTAGCGTAGCGTAGCGTAGCATAGCATAGAATTTTATTGGCCAAGTGTGATTGGACAGACAAGGAATTTGTCTTTGGTGCATACACTCTCAGTGTACATAAAAGAAAAGATATGTTCATCAAGAATCATAAGGTACAACACTTAATGATAGTCATAGGGTACGAATAAGCAATTGAATCATACCAGGAAACAATAATATAAATCGTAAGGATAGAGCAACAAGCTACAGTCAACAGTCACAAGTGGGAGGAGATGGGTGATAGGAACGATGAGAAGATTAATAGTAATAGTAATGTAGCCTTAGTGAATAGTTTGACAGTGTTGAGGGAATTATTTGTTTAGCAGAGTGATGCTTCAGAGCTTCCCCTTACGTCAAGAAGGAAAATAAATAAATAAAGCAATTGCAACTGGAATTATCTAGTTTACTCACTGGAATTTATATTTAGTAAAGCATACGCGAGTGAACAAAGCAGTATTTATAGAAAAGGGATTAAAGTGCAAAACTAAGATTTATCATGATACATGTTCCAGGGCAAAACTGGTCATCACTCAATTTTTTCTCTTTATGGTGGGAGACCACAGAAGAAAGAACAAATTCTATAAATTTCAGTAACAGTCTATTGGAGCTAATTAAAAAAAGGGAAAGATTTGTTTTAATTTATTTGTTTGTTTGTTTTTGTTTTTATTAAATTTATATACCGCCCTACTCCCGAAGGACTCAGGGCGGTGAACAGGCACAAAATAAAATACATAGATACAAAAGTTAGAAACATAATTAAAACCAGATTAAATAATTTAGCCCGAGGCAATTAAAAATCCCAATAATTTAAAAAAAAGTATAAAGCAAATATTGAACTGCAAACTAGGGCATACAAAACTTTTGCCAGACCAATTCTCGAATACAGCTCATCTGTCTGTAACCTGCACTGCATATCGAACATTAATACAATCCAATTAATCGAGTCCAGAGATATTTCATAAGAAGAGTCCTCCACTCCTCTGCTCGCAACAAAATACCTTATGCCACAAGACTTGAAATTTTGGGCCTAGAAAACTTAGAACTTCACCGCCTTCGGTATGACCTAAGCATAGTACATAAAATTATCTGTCACAATGTCCTACCAGCCAATGAATACTTCAGCTTCAACAAAAACAATACACGAGCACACAATAGATACAAACTTAAGGTAAACCGATCCAAAGTAGACTGCAGAAAATACGACTTCAGTAACAGAATTGTCAATGCCTGGAATGTACTACCTGGCTCTATGGTTTCTTCCCCAAATCCCTAAAACTTTAACCTTAGACTGTCTAGACACTTCCAATTCTACGTGGGAGAAGACCCGAATAACCAAAGACCTACATATATATATATATATATATATATATATATATATATATATATATATATATGTATATATATATATATATATATATATATATGTATATATATATATATGTATGTATGTATGTATGTATGTATATGTATATGTATATGTATGTTTATGTACGTTTTCATGGGTATATATGTGTGTACAGTTAATATCTCGAGTTTCTTCCCGTGTAATTGTAAACATATCCTTAAAACGTTGCTACTACCCTTTTAAGGATATGTTTACAATTACACGGAAAGAAACCCGAGATATTAACTGTACACACACACACACACACACACACACACACACACACACATATATTCCCCATTCTTAGAGGAAGAATGTTGTAATATATGTGAAGCTTATTGCCCTGCCCTGCAGAAAAGTAAAATACTCTGAGGTTGGATGATGATAGCTTGACAAATGGCACTTCCTAGCAAAAATCTATTCTTAATTTTTTACTTTGTGTCTTTGGTTTAAGCTGTGGCCAGTTCCTAGTTAGATCTGGTCCATTAAGGCTGTTAATTAAACTTTGTTGCTCATCTGCAATCACCTGCATTTAGTAGAGAGTCATGAATCATGAAATTCTCAACATTGTATATTATTTTTTTCTGCATTTCTTTAACCCCATGCTTTTTTTGTGCTGTGTAATTCTTACTCAAATAGTTAAAAATATGAGGCCAAAACAAAAAATATTTCTCTCTCTCTCCCTCCCTCTCCCTCCCTCTCTCCTCTCCTTCTCCCTCCCTCCCTCTCTCCCTCTCCTCTTGCTCTCCCTCCCTCCCCCTCCCTCTCTCTCTCCTCTCCCTCTCCCTTCCTCTCCCACTTGCTCTACTTCTCCCTCTCCCTCCCTCTCCCTCTCTCTCTCTCCCTCTCCCTCCATCTATCCATCTGTCCCTGTATTTATCATCTATCTCTCTTCAGAATAAAAACACCTTAAGCTGTGGTCAAGAGGTTAATACATAGCTATTCAGTGATACCATTCCTCACCAGTTGAAGCTTCCTTGAAAAGATCAAACTTGAAAAGAAGGGGATAGGGGAAAAAAAAAATAAAGACATGTTTGCATTCCTCCTTGATTGCATCTGAATATCAGGACCAGATTAACAAGCTGAATTGTGCTGGCACTGCAGTGCAAAAACCCAGTGACTATATCCCTTCTGTTATCAGGAAGAAATGTGACATTTAAAGCATGTCATTTTTCACTCTCGTACACATTGACAGGGTATTTCCAGAAAGAAAATAAATGAGTTAGAAAATAGTTAAACATAACACCTCAAAATCGGCATTGTAATGTGGCCGACCTTAACAAAGTGTTACATCCTCCGATGCATACAGTTTCTCTGCATATCGTATTTGCAAAAGAGAATTTCTCCTTGATGGACTTGGTTTGCAATAGCGCTACATCTAATCAAGATGCCATAGATATTGATAGATATGGGCAACTTTCTGTCTAGTGATCTAGAACAAGAATTCAATTGTCTACCCTATAGGTAGTCAAAAGAAGTAAAGTATTCCCCCCCCCCCTAATTTCTATAATGGATGATAGTTAAATATTTTTTCTGGGGTTCAATTGAGAATGGCAGCTACATTCTTTTCCTCTTTGAAGATTTTTTTTGGGGGGGTCACTTAGCCAATGATAACATCATCCAATATCTTTTCAATACAATGCAATGGAGAATCGGAGAAGCGTGATTCTGTTAATTATTCACTTTACTTAGTTTCGAATACACATAGAATTAGGTTTGAGCTTAAGTTAATCATGCATTCTGGGGTTGATTGTCACATATTTCTTAATGGGGTTCAGCTCAATGTGCCAATTCTGGTTGGAATGGTGACCTTGAGAGTGCTGCATCATGGGTAGGAAGAAGGCTATGCAAGTCATATCTGGGGACAAGAGTTATGTATGTCATATTGGGCGAAGGAGTTATGCATGTCAGTTCCAGCACAACCTCATAGTATCACTTTTGGTGCAATCTGATGGCAGCACTGATTAAATACACAGATGAGCTACCATTAAAATAGATAGATAGATAGATAGATAGATAGATAGATAGATAGATAGATAGATAGATAGGTGGGTTTCAGCAGGTTCTGACCAGTTCTGGAGAACTGGTAGTGGAAATTTTGAGTAGTTCAGAGAACTGATAAATACCTCCTCTGACTGGCCCCGCCCCCATCTATTCTCTGCCTCCTGAGTCTCAGCTGATCAGGAGGAAATGGAGATTTTGCAATAACCTTCCCCTGGAGTGGGGAGGGAATGGAGATTTTACAGTATCCTTCCCCTGCCACGCCCACCAAGCCACACCCACCAAGCCATGCCATGCCCACCATGCCAAAAATGTTGAAACCCACCACTGGATAGATAGATAGATAGATAGATAGATAGATAGATAGATAGATAGATAGATGTAGATATAGTTGTAGATGATGAGATATAGATATAGATATATAGTCTTTCTACTATGGACACATGGTACCTTGTATGTATGAATTTTACTATACATCTAGAAAAATGGCAGTTCATATATTCACATTATTCCTTTTTGTCCAAAAAATCTCCATCGTTATCATCCAACTAGATTATTTCCCTTTTTGGGAAATGGTCTCTAAACTCAGGGATTCCTGCCTAAATCAGGTAGCCTTTTTTGGGGGGAAAGAAAGATCAAACTTTTGCTGATCTTAAAAAAAGAAAGAAAAGAAAATAACTACGAGTTTCTCCCACCCAATATAAAACGGCAGCTCTCCGTGGAATCAATGTAGCCCCAACTATAATTCATTTTTCTCAAATAGTTTTAAAGTTCATTATAAGAATTTGTATTGAAGTGAAAATATTTGGCATCAAAATAGTCTGTTTATGAATGTGATGATCTTGCTTACCTAGTATCACTAGGATCTCTGCCAACAAGCTGCAATTCTCACTTCAGTGAAATGCCCTTGAATGACTACATTCTGCAAGTGTTTTCCTCATGCTTCTAAAAACAGAAGAGAGAGGAGGGACAAAAGTTAAGATGAAGAAGAATTCCCATTTTGAATCAGAACCAAGAAGTTTTTAGGCATCTACCTGATTATTTGCTTATGTTGGTTAGGAACTAAGACTGTAATTCAATACCTGCTTACTGGAAAATAAATCCATTGAATCTATTATGACTGAGGAGATATGCAAATGACACACTGGCAGGGGCCCAGCTAATGACAAGTTTAAGATTAAAAAGAAGACTCTCAAAGGCCTCGAGGAAATTCTTGGAAACACAAATTGAAGAATTCTGATTTAATATTTTCTTCATAACTTCTGGCTCTCAATGATCTAATTCTTCCCTCTATATGTGTGTGTGGGATGTATAGAGTTGTGTCCCCCCCCAACATAAAATATTATATACATAGATATACTAGCGGGACACCAGTGCTTTGCTACGAAACTATGTGCTCGGGCTTGATAAATTGACATTTACAGCCTGAAACTTAATGTAGAATGTGTAACACCGTAGCATCAGAGTGTGTTAATATAATGCAACTGGCAGTTGGAACAGAGGGGGAAGGGGAGTAGAATGTCCCAGCCTGCAGCATCCATCGGTATTCATCTGGCTAGCATCCTGTCAGTGTGTGAGAGAGTTGAGGGGTGTTTGGAAACTCAAACAGTATTTGGTGTGTGAGGAAGAAGGAGACAGGAAGGAGGCTGGGCGTGGCTTAGCTTAACTGTTCTGTAGTAAAGCTGCTTGCTGCTGTGAAAGTAAATCTGAAACTGAAACTTCTCTGCTTGTGTTTTGCATTTGGAACAGATTTTTTTTCAAGTGGGGAGGGGGAGTAGAACTCCTTAGCATCAGAGCGTGTTAATAATAATATAGGAAATAGTAATGCTCTGGTGGTCATTTCAAAAAATCCTTTCTTATTGAGCACCTAGAAGCCAAGAGGAACATATGTGGCAAATTTCAGGTTTGTAGGCTTTACAGTTCTGGAGATTTCGTGATTACAGCACGAGTGGTTTTCACTTTTATATATATAATATTACACACACACACTTAAATTTCATTACTAAATTCTCCACCTCTTCTGCCTTTCTTCTTGGAAAGGATTTTTCCACTAAAGTCTTCTCATTTAAATGGTTTATAGGTAGAAAGCACACCTTTCATTGATAAATACTAGCATACTAAAAGTGTTTTCTAGGAAGTGGATTCTGAATGGAGCACATTTAAAGCACGTAAATGAACTGACAATCACTAAAAGGCATTTCTTTTAGCAAAACCTCTGCAGAAATGGTGGCACCACTCATTCATCTACTTCCCAAAGCCAATCTCTGGATATGACGCTAAGCAGGGGCACTCAACTTCTTTGGTCGACCATGATGAGGCCTATTCTGAATGGAACCTGTCCTGTTAAACCACTGTATGGTCTTGGCCACCATGCTGCGGCTCTGTTTCAGGGTCTTAGCAATCTTATAGCCTAGGCCATCTTTATGCAGAGCAACAATTCATTTTTTCAGCTCCTCAGAGAGTTCATTGCCATGAGGTGCCATGTTGAACTTCCAATGACCAGTATGAGTGAGAGTGATAACACCAAATTTAACACACCTGCTCCCCCTTCACACCTGAGACCTTGTAACACTAACACATCACATGACACCAGGGAGGGAAAATGGCTACTTGGGCCCCATTTGGACATTATCACTTAGGAGTGTACTCACTTTTGTTGCCACCAGTTTAGACATTAATGGCTGTGTGTTGTGTTATTTTGAGGGGACAATGTTGAATGCTGAACAAAAGTCTACAAAGAGGACCCTTGCATAGGTCTTTGGAGATTCAAGATGTTGTAGGATGTAGTGCAGAGCCATATTAACAGCATCATCTGTTGATCTATTTGCTCGGTGTGCAAATTGCAGGGGGTCTAACAGGGCCGGATTTTCCTATAGGCTAACTAGGCTTCAGCCTAGGGCCTCAAGATCAAGAGGGGCCTACATTCAAATTGTTAGCAAAATTAAAATTACACTTTCACTATAGGTGAAAGGGCCTCATAAGTGGAATAGCCTAGGGTCTCTTTTCATCTAAATCCGGCCCTGGGGTCTAACAGCGGATCTGTGATGGTTTTCAAGTGGGACAGCACTAGCCTTTCAAAGGTTTTCATAACTGCAGATGTTAGAGCAACTGGTCTGTAGTCATTCAGTTCCTTGATGGTGGGCTTCTTCAACACCGGGTTGATAGTAGAGTGTTTGAAGCAAGAAGGAACATAGCACATCTCTAGCAATTTATTGAAGATTCGGGTGAAGATGGTGGCCAATTGGTCAGCACAGACTTTTAAGCAAGAAGGAGTTATCTTGTGTGGGCCTGGAGCTTTTCCTGGCTTTTGTCTGTGAAATAGGTCTTGCCCTTCCTTTTCTGTGATCACTAAGGGTTGGGAATCTAATGGGATAAGGTCAGTTGTAGGAGATTTGGCTGTTGTTGGTTACACTGTATAACTGTTACACTGTTATACAAGCTGTATACTCACTACTCTACATTGTAGCCATGTGTCATTTCTTCAGTGTTGTCACATGAAAAGATATACTTAAATATTTACAAAATGTGAATTTTGTGTACATATACTGTATATGTACACTTCATTAGTCATCTTCTTATCCCCCACTATGGCAATTGTTTTAAATGCCATATCTCCCAGTGACAATGGTGTGAGTTCCCCACTTTTTGAAGTATCTAATAAGAAACTAGTAAAAGACATTTTGTGGGGTTTTTTTGTTTATAATTTTTATAGTAAAGATTTAGAAAACCCATAAATACTAACAGAAACTAATAACGAACAAGACAAACAAGAGTCCCTCTCTACCGGTTTCATTTATTCCACAATATTTTCCGTGTTGGATTGTTCACACATGACTTTTAGAAAAACAGAACCTAAAGAAAAATTCAACTGAGCTAAATTCAGAAAGATGAAAATTATCCAATTCATTCTTTTTTTAGAGTGTTTGAGGTCAGAATTCTTCTCTACCCCCCCCACCCCACCCTCTTCATTAATAGCAGACAACACAAAACGCCAGTAACTATGACAGCTCAGGTTGTCCCAGCAGGAGGATCAACTAAGGTGGCTTAAACAATAAACACAGCAGATGCCAAGATTCAAGTACAGTTAGCTCATATTCTTCACAAGATTAAATGAACTGTCAAGACTGCAAAAAGTCAGCCGCAACAAATGCTACAGTTGTTGAAACAGAGAAAAGGTGTGAAACTGTGATTATGAAGGATTTGCAGCTGACAAATACAACAAATAAAGGGTTAGATTAATTAGCTGGTAGGTCCCCCCTTCTTCTTTAAAAATTTCTTCAAGGTACACATTATGTCTAAAGATACACATTGCAGCCTTCTTGATAATGATCAAGAGGTTGGAACTCAATAGGATTTGCTATTATTCCATTTCCAGAAACAGTGACCACTTCAACACTTGGTATTCTGGGACAACTGCTCAGATCCTACAACACAGGTAGAACTCAATCATGACACTCAAGAAGTATAAATTGGTTGTTTTTCCATTATGCCCAGAGAAAGAAATTTAAATGATGGTTCCACATTTGGTGTCCTTGCCACATAAGGCCCTTCATCAAGTAAGCTATTACTGTCAAACAAAGAGAAACTACTCACTTATAGACAGAGGCATGATATAAATGAGATTTCATTCACTGGGACTCAATTAAGAGTTCCATAAATAAATAAACCTGGTATTAGAGGTTTGTTTTATAGCCTGCCATTCAATGTATTGGTAATATTTCCTCCATGCTCCTTTCCAGTAAACGCAGGTGAAGGAAGAATGACACCTATGGAAAGTATGCACCCAAAGGCAGGACAAGAAGCAATGGATAGAAATGAAGCGAAGAGAGAATCAAAGAGAGAACTAAGAAATTCCCTGACAGTTAAACAATCAATCAGTGAAACAACTTGCCTCCAGAAGTTGTGGGTGCTCCAATAGTGGAAGTTTTTAAAGAAGAGATTGGACAACCATTTGTCTGAAATAGTATAGGATTTCCTGCATAAGTAGATGGTCAGACTAGAAGACCTCCAAGCTCCCTTCCAACTCTGTTATTCTGCAGAGACGCTCTGAATTACGATTCAGTTTCTTGCAAATATCTTATTAAGAAATTGATCTGTTTTCTTTGTAATAGCTCACTGTATTATGAAGTTAAGCTAGAGCAGGTTGAGCTACTTCCATTAATTCTGGATTAGAACCAGTGGTGAAATCCATTTTTTTTACCCGCCGGTTCTGTGGGCATGGCTTGGTGGGCGCGGTGTGGCTTGATGGGCATGGCAGGGGAAGGATACTGCAAAATCTCCATTCCCACCCCACTCTGGGGCCAGCCAGAGGTGGCGTTTGCCGGTTCTTTGAACTATTCAAAATTTCCGCTACCGGTTCTCCAAACTATTCAAAATTTCTGCTACCGGTTCTCCAAACTATTCAAAATTTCCACTATCGGTTCTCTGAACTATTCAAAATTTCCGCTACCGGTTCTCCAGAACCTGTCAGAACCTGCTGGATTTCACCCGTGATTAGAACCACCAATATTACATGCTCACTACAGCAGATGAAAGGTGAAATCTCAGACTTCTAGGGTATACCTGAACCTAGGATCACTCAATAGTGAGATGGGTGGCATATAAATTTAAAACAAATAAATAAGATAATACCAAGTTATGTTACTGCCTATTGAGTAAAATATTCATTTGACCTGAATCTTTTTTTTTTTTTAATCTCTGTTCAGCAATGCTTACTTTGGCCATTCTTGAGGTGTTAGAAACACCCATTGAAGATATAGTTAGAAGCTACAGAAGAGTAGTTACCCCTTACACACTGAATAGAACCCAGCTCTCTAGACTTTGAGTGTTATTTCAGAGATGCTTCAGAAAATGGTTATAGAAGTGAAGTATCTCTTCAGATCTGTGCATAGCAAAGGTACCTGTTTTGTGTTTGTGTGTTTGTGTATGTGCGTACATGCTTGCTTGTACACACAGGTGTGCATTTGTGTGTGTATATTTATTTATTTATTTATTTATTTATTTATTTATTTATTTATTTATTTATTTATTTATTTATTTATTTTTCATATTTCTGTGCCGCCCACTCTCCGAGGACTCTGGGTGGCTTACACCAAAGACAGTATACTAAATAGCATATTGCCCCCAACAATCTGGGTCCTCACTTTACCCACCTCGGAAGGATGGAAGGCTGAGTCAACCTTGAGCCGGTGAGATTTGATCCGCTGATCTGCTGAACTAGCAGTCAGCTGAAGTAGCTGCAATACTGCACTCTAACCACTGCGCCACCTTAAAAGAATATAAATGGAGTTTTAAACTCCATTTATATTCTTTGTGTGTGTGTGTGTTTGTGTGTGTGTGTGTGTGTGTGTGTGTGTGTTATCCATGCTGTTTTTCAGTTAATTTTCACAGAGTAGTGTTTAAAGCAGTTCTTTCATCTGACTCATCCAAGTGATAAATTTATGGAAACCTTGCCAAAGTTTGATTGAGTTGTAGTTGAAAAAGTCTATTTCGTATTAGTGTGCCGCAATGAAATTATCCATTGCAAAAGGAAAAAAAAATTACATATTCATTGCTACTGTCCTTGTGCTATGCATTTTTAAAATAATTTTTAAAAACATTTTAACTTAAAAAAGGGTAGAAAAACAGATTTGTTAACGGAAGGAAAGTGTAAATACACCATTAATATTTTAAGCTGTTTTAATGTTTTACTCTATGCTATATCTCCCTGTGCTTACAATTTCATGGAGAGCTGTATATATTTGTGATATATTATTTCTTACTATGAGCTGCTTTTTTAAAAAAGAACAAGGACAAAGAAAACCCTACTGTTCTATTTGTCTCTAAAATGCAAATTGGTTTTTTGAAACAAAATAAAATTAAATCAATTTAAAGTTAGGGAACATAAAATTTGTAATGAAAAGCCTCTCTGGGACATAAATATGATTGGGGCTGATAATTGAAAATGCTTGCTGAAAACTACCTACAGCTAAAATATCTTTCCTGCTGTTGGGCTAGCGAGGATAGAAAAAGCAACACTTTAAAACACAACTACATATGCAAAGAAATGTGAATGGAATTTAATTGAATTAGCCACGAGGAAAAAAAAATGTAGGTAAGAGATGAAACTTTTCAGGCTTAAAATTTCAGTGAATTAAGACTTAAAACCTCAGCGAATTAAGGAGCTGAGGAGATGTAAAGGGAATTTTCCATTGATTTCAGTGAGAGTATTGTTGTTCCCAACTCCACTAAAGAAGGTCCGATCTAAGCACAGTACACAAAACTGTCTGCTACAACGTCTTGCCTGTCAACAACTTCTTCAGCTTCGACCACAATAATACACGGGCAAACAATTGATACCGGCAAACTGTTCCAAACTCGATTGCAGGAAATATGACTTCAGCAACAGAGTGGTCAACGCCTGGAATGCTCTACCTGACTCCGTTGTTACATCCTCAAACCAGTGGTGGGTTCCCCCCAGTTTGGACCGGTTCTCAAGAACCGGTAGTAAAACTTTCAGGCGACCCCCACCGACTGCCCTGGATGTCATCATCAGCGATCTGTGCATGCGATCCCATTGCGAACCGGTAGTAAAGGTAAGTAGAACCCATCCCTGCCTCAAACCCTCACAGCTTCAACCTTAAACTGCAATATCCTTCCCCCAGGAGTGGTGCTCATCTCCGTTTCAAAGCTGAAGAGCCAGCGCCGCTCCAAGACATCTCTGTGGTCATGTGTCCAGCATGACTCAATGCCAAAGGCGCACAGAACGCTGTTACCTTCCCACCAAAGATGGTCCCTATTTTTCTACTTGCATTTTTTACCTGCTTTTGAACTGCTAGGTTGGCAGAAGCTGGGACAAGTAACAGGAGCTCATCCCATTACGTGGCACTAGGGCAGTGTTTCCCAAACTTGACCCTTTGAAGATGTATGGACTTCAACTCCCAGAATTCCTCAACCAGGCATACTGGTTGGGGAATTCTGGGAATTGAAGTCCATGCATCTTAAAATAGCCAAGTTTGAGAAACACTGCACTAGGGATTCGAACCGCTGAACTGCCGACCTTTTGATCGACAAGCTCAGCATCTTAGCCACTGAGCCACTGCATCCATAAAACAAGCCTGCTTAACTTTTCAAAACCAGCTTAGATTGGCGAAGTGAAAGGGCACAATGTATAAGGTCCTACAGGGAGATCACATACCAGATTTTAACTGATCCACGCAACTCCTCTGAAAAAGAGAATCTGGGACTGAGGACTTGCACAATAGAGATTCAGAACAAGCTGCCAGTTGGCCTTCTGTCAGCAGCTGGGAGTGTAATCTTGCACCCACAAAATAGTTGCAGGTGGAAGCATCAGTGTTATGAACATGAGAAGAGAGAAAGGAAAATAATATTTATACAGATATTCATTGAGGGTCACTGGATATAGGAAAAGATGTTCTGGGAAAATAACATGGTGGGATGTTTATCACTGCCAGTGTTGTCAATAGCTATCCAGCAGAAGCAAATGTTTAATTGCACAGCTGGTCTTTTCAAACAAATTCATGAAAGAGTAGCTAGCTTTTATAAGGTCAGTTCCTTGCTGTCAAAAAGAGATGAAATTTGTCAGCTTCCCACTAACAAAATAAAAGTTCCAAATATTTTCACTCGCTTGAAATGACCAGAAGACAGAACTCGGGATGGACTACTAGACAGATGAAAAAAATAATAATAATGGCCAGAATTCAGAATACAGGAAGTTGCTTAATGAGGGTGAAAGTTTGTTCTCCAAGCTTGTGGTTTGTATTCCGAACGCTTCATTACCAGGCTAAGTAACATCTTCAGCAGAGTTTAGGGGATGTTGGCGTCAGTGTTCTTCTGTTTATAAGGGCTTCAGGTATGGATGCGTCAAGTGAGGTTCTTGTGATGGGTCAGGTGCGAGTCATCAGTGAGTCTTGTGATGATTCTTCGATAAACTCATGAGCAGCGTGGGTGGTACTGTGGCCAATGATTTTTGCGTTGCTCCAATCAAACTGATGTTGTTTGGTGTTGGTGTGGGTGGAGATTAATTGCTCGTCAGTTTATTGAAGCCTGGCACTCCACAAGCAATTCCATCGACAGACAAATTGACCTACAACCAGCCTGCGAACCCCTCAGAATCCAAATCAACTGCACAGCCAACCAGAGACAGCACTGACCCTAAACCAATCAGGGGTAAAATGCTTTGAAGTCTGCTACCGGTTTGCTTCACTACCGGTTCACTTTGCACGTGCATGCATGGTGTGTGCCAAATGCGCACTTCGCACGCATGCGCACCGCAGGTGCTACCGCGCAGCACTGAAAAAGGATTAAGAAGCCTTTTCTGAGTCTGCAAAGGTAAGTAGAACAGCGATGGGGGAGGACAGCTGTGCTGCACGATTTAGCGAATATAAATCGTGCAGCACAGCTGATCGGCTGAACGGAAATACCAGTTCGCCCGAACTGGTAGCATTTTTTTTTACTACCGGTTCATGTGAACCAGTCCAAACCGGTAGCATTTCACCCTTGCAACCCCACCATCAGCAGTTCACCAGCAATTCACCTCCCAATGACCCTGACATGATGTCCTTATCACAAGATCCAGCAGCAAGAATAATATATGCACAAAAGTTTAATATTCAGTTGATAGATGATTTTTTTTCATCCACATGCCAGGTTGAACATGATATGTTCTTATCCATATCCTAATTCCAGGAAATAAACAAAACTTATTGGTATGATGGGTTCAAGAATTCTCAATTTTTTTACAGCCTGGTTCATTTTGGAATGTTTCTCAACATATGGTGCTTAGGTATGCACAATCATATTCACTTTTAATAATTGAATTTTTTTCCCATCCTTCAGTGTCCAGCCATTAACTTATCCTGCAATACAAACTTTCCAATAAAACTTCTTGCTTGCTGTTGTCATATTTGAGTTATACCACTATGTCAGTTTCCCATCTGAGGCAGGATCAAAATGTAATCTGTTATTTTTTAATAACCTAGTAGCTTTCAAAGCAGGAAATGAAGGGTCCAGAAACAAAGTGATAACCCAGTGAACAAAAAATGGTGGGAACCCATACTTCCTTAAAACACACTACACAAATTCAATCTGGACCAAATGAAACAAGTTTTCAGCATCTGGCAGGAAGGAATTGATGACAAAATAAACTGTTGTTCTGTTTTCAAGATTCAGGACTGGAGCAAGTCATCAAAGCATTTCATCTTTTTAATTTTGCAGAAACAGTGTAAAAATTCTCTTCAAAAAATGTCTTTGAAGAAATGATTATTCCTGTCCATTGAGTTCATGAGCCTCGTGGACTGTGCTCAAAGTTGTGATCAATGAGTCAATAAAAACATATTTATTTGGACTTTGGTTAAATCAATATACAGTTTTCCAACACTAAGGGAAAAAAACTCTTTCATTGTTTCATGGGGATTACAAAATTAATTTTGAATGTAATGCATCAGATAATCTGCAGGTTTATGTTTCTCCTTTCTCTTTGAAAATGGGATATTCTGAGGGGAACTAGATTGTTTTGCAACAGATATTGTGCTCTGACATACTGTTTTATAGGATTTTCCTTGACATAAATGCAGTAAATTTTGAACAGATGGCTTAAGGACAGAGGGGCATAAACATTGATTTGACACTCATTCATGTTGGATATGGGACTGCTGGCAAACTCATGTTGGAAACTAATCCTCATTCTGAATGTCCTTCTTTGTTTCCATTGAGAAGATGGCTGTAGTAGAAATCTCCTTCTGAGCTGCAAAATAAGCATTCCACACTCTCTGTGTGTAAGTCTGTAGAAGCACTAGGACTCCCAAAGATAACTTATTATCTCTTAAACTGGTTCTGTTTCTTTTGGTGTGATGTGGAACTTTGTGTCAGAAAAAATCAAATCGACGACATGGGATACTGAACTGTCTGTAAGGAATTGAATAGTATCTACCTCTAACCATTCCTATAAACTGTAAAACCTGCAAAGGTAATAAAAGGACTATCGTTCAATCTGTAAAATTATCAAAATTGACAGTATAGGACAGGAGTGTCAAACTCAATTTTACTGAGGGCCACATCAGGGCTGTGGTTGACCTCAGGGGACCGGGCGGGCATGGCTGACTGTGTGGGCATGGCCAGCTTGACGCCACTGACTGGGTGTGACCAACTGGGTGGGTGTGACCGACTGGGTGGGTGTGGCCAGATTGATGCCACTCCCCAAACCGCTGGAATGTTTCCTCTTTGCATTGGTTAGATCGGGCCAAAGCCACACAGGCCGGCCCCTTACATTTTCCAGGGTGGCCCCGTGGGCCATATCCAACCACATCTTTGCGTTTGACACCACTGATATAGAAGCTTAATTTTATTTTTATTTATTAGTTCATCAAACATGTACAAGATAGCAGGTATGAATATGAACATGGACATGAACGAGGGAAATGAATACAAATAAATGGGGATAGTAGGGCAGGGATGGTAGGCATGCTGGTGTGCTTATGCACACCCCCTTTACGGACCTCTTAGGAATGGGGTGAGGTCAACAGTAGACAGTTTAAGGTTGAAGCTATTCATGTTTTAATAGCTTCAGTATAACCCAAAGTGCATGGAATACTACCAAGTATTCATCTCTGGAAAAAAGCACTGTGATGTTGCAGTAGTAGGTAACCAAAAATCTATCATCATTTTCATACTTTCAGATACCTATTGTATATATCTTGCAGCACTCCTTGAAATGTTATTAAATTGGATGGATTTTTGATGAGAATGGCTTTTAATGAGGATGAGAACCCACATTTCTACGCCCAGGAAAGTAAGGTACTGTACATGACCAAGAATAAAATTGGAAGGTTATATAACTTCTTTCATTCTCAAGGGCAATTGAAAAGAAAATGAAATATATGAAAACTCCTGATGACCTGTTTTTAGCCTAAATAACTCCATCAAATACATACTGTGAAGCTTTGATCTTAGCTGTCTTACAAAACTCTCTTGTGCTTTTTTATTTGATTATCCTTTGATAGCCTGTTAAGTCTCTCCATGGCCTTTCAGAAGTGTAACCATCAGATGCGAGGGAGATACTTTTAAGACAATAATACTTAACCAAAAGTTCCCATTCCATTTTGATGTTTGCTTGTGGATTTATAAGACACGTGTGGTTGGGTTGGGGAGCAATTTGACAATTCTCCATACATGTGGGAGGACCAGTGGTGATATTCAGCTGGTTCTATCCGGTTTGGTCGAATTGGTAATGGTGGTGGTGGGAGGCTCCGCCCACTTGCCCAGACATCATCATATCCCATTTTTGATGCTCTGCACATTCAAAGAAGGTTCTGAGCATACACAGAGGTGGCGCATGTGCTCACATTTGTGAACCGGTAGCGAAGGTAAGTGAATACCATCCCTGGGGAGGACCATGGTTCATTTTTGGAACGAAATCATTTTGTGATGCTGATCATGGCAACAGATGTTATCCCACAAGCAGCATGAGAAACCTGGGTGATATTAGTAAGAATAAAATGAACCGATACCTGTAATCTCAAGAAAATCTCCAAATAATGATAGTTGCTATCAACAGCTCTATAAATCTTTGTAAAGGTTTAAAACAAAGCAAAACATAACAAGACTTGGCAGAGAAAAATCCAGTATTCTCAACATTATAGTCTGGTTTAGGGATAGGGAAATTCTTAGATGAATACTCTCAGCATCCATTTTGTACTCTCAAGAGGGTACTGGACAAATTTGATGTCAATTTTTTTTTTTTTGCTTTGTGTCCATCCGTCCAGGTTGCTCTGTTGCATACCTCTATTTCTGTCATATCAAAGCATTTTGTAACTATATTAAAATTCCCAATCTGGAATTTGACCCCAAGAAAATCAGATCTTACCAGAAATCACATGAACTTCTTCCCAGTTCAAACATCTTAGGCTTGTTTTCCAAATTGAAACAGTATCTCTTTCTAGATACCTGTTCAATCTACTATGGCCCAAGAATAAAGAAAAATCCTGTCTAATGTATTTGGTCATGCCTATTTAGAGAATAGGGACACGGTGGCTCAGTGGCTAAGATGCTGAGCTTGTTTATTGAAAGTTCAGCAGTTCAGCAGTTCGAATCCCTAGTGTCGCGTAATGGGGTGAGCTCCCGTTACTTGTCCCAGCTTCTGCCAACCTAGCAGTTCAAAAGCATGTAAAAAATGCAAGTAGAAAAATAGGGACCATCTTTGGTGGGAAGGTAACAGTGTTCTGTGCGCCTTTGGCATTTAGTCATGCCAGCCACATGGCCACGGAGACATCTTCAGACAGCACAGGCTCTTCGGCTTGGAAACGGAGATGAGCACCGCCCCCTAGAGTCAGGAACGATTAGTATATATGTGCGAGGGGAACCTTTACCTTTTAACTGGAGAATTCACCATCAGTATTTTTTTAAAAAGGAAGGGAAGGAAGAGAAAGAGACAGAAAGAGGGGGGGAACCCCCAGGGACCATAAGTTTTCCTGGAATGGGTCTGGTTATTTGGAAAAATTGGAGAGGCAGGCAGGAATTCATGGCATCGAATACCTGTATTTTGCTATTAAATTTAAGCAGCATGATCCTCGGACTCCCTAGAGGCTGCAAAATTGATTCTGGAATAAACATGTGTTTCTACATGGATAACTATGTGGCTGATTTCTTCTGTTTTCCACACACAGACACACATGAGCACAAACAAACAAAATGTATCCGTTGGCAGCTTCTCTAGTCTAGGCAAATCAGCCCTGTGAGAAGAAACGTTTCAAATCATCCACTATAAATAAAGTGAATAGAAATCCGTCTTGCAGTTTTCAAGAGACTGCCGAACCTCGAGTTAAAGAAACCTTCCTTAGGAATGTAATTCTTGCATTCTTGCTTTTTGCTCACCTCTGTGGCACTTGACAAGATGGTGTCTTACAGAAGTTAACTGGACTATGGCATCTTTGTCCGTTCCCCAAACTTCAGCCAATTGGATTGACTAGTTTGAATAATGGTACAATATTAACGGGAGGACGTAGCCAGCTAAAAAACAATTACTACCAACCTGCCTTCCATTGAGGACCTGTATAACGCACCAGTCAAAAAGAGGGCTGTGATAATATCTACAAACCCCTCACATCCTGGACATAAATTGTTTCAACTCCTACCCTCAAAACGACACTATAGAGCACTGCACACCAGAACAACTAGACACAAGAACAGTTTTTTTTCCCAAACGCCATCTGCCAAACAAATAATTCCCTCAACACTGTCAAACTAGTTACTAAGTCTGCATTACTATTAATCTTCTCATCGTTCCTATCACCCATGTCCTCCCACTTGGCTGTAACCTTGTTGCTGGTATCCTTAAGATTTATATTGACTGTTTCCCTATGACTATCATTAAGTGTTGTACCTTATGATTCTTGATGAATGTATTTTTTCTTTTATGTACACCAAGAGGATATGCACCAAGACAATTTCCTTGTGTGTCCAATCACACTTGGCCAATAAAGAATTCTATTCTATTCTATTCTATTCTATTCTATTCTATTCTATTCTATTCTATTCTATTCTATTCTATTCTATTCTATTCTATTCTATTCTATTCTATTTATTCTATTACATGAGATGCAGTTTGAGCTCTGTGGCTCACACACTTTGCTCTCCAAAAGAAGGGAAGGACCTGGTAGCTCAGGCATAATATCTGGGGCCTTCTACAGCTGTTCCCAGCATCTGGCCTTGGACTGCCCAACTCTGCCTTACGGCGGGGATGCAAGAAATGAAGTTGCCAAAGCAGGAACCAGCGATTCCAAGACTCTTAGTGAGTGCCATACATCAACACAGAGAAGGTTCATTTGTTCCCATTGAAAGCTCCTAAAAGAACCTGGACATGTTCCAAAGGACGAAAAAGCCCAGGATTAAAACCTTGAAATACATTCACACAAAGATGGATGGATGGATAGATGGATGGATGGATGGATGGATGGAGTAGACAGACATCTGTTTAGTGTAAAAAGTATTTTGCCCGCAGTAAATAGACTTATTTAGCCATGTCTTGTGCTAAGCAAGGCTGATCCTGAATGAGGAATTACTATCTGGACAGCCAAGATTTTCAGCTGTGCCTGTGTGAAGCCTGACATCTGAGCCATGAGCATGGGGCACCTGCTGATCATTATGCCTATATGATTTCACCCTTGCCCATTATCTTAATGCAGTTTGTTAATTTGGAAAATTAGGGTTGGAGAACTTTTGCTGAGATTTGAAATGGAATAAGATTAAAAATTAAACAGTATAGCAGAATAAAATGGGCTAAGAACATTCTAACGTTATAATGGTTATACAAATGGATCAATGGGAGACAATGTGATTGAAATTCACATTTTCTTACAATTTAAAAGAAATATACTGTATGTATGCCCAATTAGAAAGCTCATGGATAATTATATATATACACACACACTCACACACATATACACTGTGCAGTGAGGCTACTATTTGCACAAAGATGGAAAAACACAGAAAGTTCTCCACAATAGAGGATTGTGAAGATGGAATTTACAGAAATGGCAACATTGATTTGTTTGATGAAGGACAATACAATAAGTACTTTAATAAAAGATTGGAAATCTTTTATGGAGTTTTTGCTAAAAATGGACAAAAAGTGAATTGCTAATATCTGTATCGTTGATTAAAATTGGTCGAATATGGAAAAAAAAGAACTTTATAATCTAATTTTCTGTAAATGGAGAAATAGTAAAAAGTTTGCAACACTTATAAAGAAAATTCTTTAACTTTCTTTTTCTTTTTCTTTATCTGTCTTTTTTCCCCAGCACTTTTCTCCATTCTTTCTAGATATTTTTCTTGTTTACCTTTTAATTAGGTAAAAAGTCTCAATAAAAAAATATTTTTTAAAAAAGATAATAGGTGTCAGATTCCTGAAAGTGATACTGCCATTCAATTGGAGGAAGGAGGAGACTTGGATTCGATTTACTAGCAGAGCCTGTGTCAACAGATATTTTACAACCTATATCCTGGCGCCAAAGAGCGCTGAGATCCTCTTTACCTGGAGGAATTTTTATGATAGCCATGTGGGTTATTTTACTTTAAAGGATAACAGTGTGAATGCATGTTAATTTGGGTTCCAGGGAAGCTAGGAAAGGAAACATCTTCACACTTGTGTATTGGTTAAAATCTGCATTCTGGCTTGAAGGGAGGGGTCTCTACTGCTTTAATCCTACTTGTCTTGCCTAAGGGTCTTCAGATCGTGCTTTACCTGGATGGCTTTCACCTCTGTTTAATAAAAGGTCTCTTTTGAACAACCACGTTTCAAGAGTTTTTACTTTCTTAAGTTGGAAGGAGAGGCGATCCTTACAATAGGAGCGAAGAAAAATATTGTAGCTTTATTCCGATTCCAGGCATTTCCTCAGAAAAGTGATGGATCAGTACTTGTAACATAATGGTCATTTGTTCCCATTTGTTACCCTTGGCATTTGTTTCATTTATCAAATATGACTCCATTAGGTTCAGGTGTTTTAATACACTATGTGGACCTCTGTACATTGGGCTTATTTGATGGTAAGAACTTTTCATTCTTCGTATTCAATTGCACATAATGGAAAAGCTGTTAAAAAATTATCCAGCCTGTATCAGAGTGTCAGGACTAATAAAATAATACCTAGGTTTTTAGTAAATACATTATAGGACCTGTAATTGCCTTCTTCTGAAATCCATGAGTGGACAGAATGGGTGGAGATCGCAATGAAGACACAAATTCAAGTTGCATTCCCTTCAAATACCTTTCAGGTATCATGTTATGGTAAGAGCAGCAACTGTCCTTTGTCACTTTCCGCAATGTTCTGTCCATTGGTAGAAGCTCTTGTTTTTTGAAGACCTTGATGATAGTGATTAAGTGCAAAACTGTTGTGGTCCGCCAGCAGAGCTGGCAGCAGATTTGGACAGTAAGGATGTTGGGGAGGAACGTGGGCCAGTCCTGGAATCTGGGGAAGGCTTAGATGATGGCTCTGAGTCAGAGTCAGAGAGGGGGTTAAGGCCATCTGGTAGTTCTTTGCTGCCTCTAGAATCTCCGGAGTCTGACATCAGCAAGGCAGAAGAATAGCGTGAGCCTGTTCTTAGTGTGTGCATGCACAGAGCTGCCAGAAGACAGGAACAATTAAGAAAACAGGGTCGACTTGGGAGTAAGGCTTGGAGATGATTGGCCCCTCCCATGAGACATAAAAGAGAAGCAAACAGAATTTGAGCTTTTGCAGGAAGCAATTAGCTTATTTGGTCAGTAAAAGCTCTGGAAAAGCTCTGTTTGACTCTGTGCTAGGTTTGGCCTTGCCCTGCATGTGGCAATTAGTTCTCTGGCAGCATTCCAAGGGAGATGGGAATGACAATAATTCACAGCTGTATGAATTAAAGAGGTTTGCCAGGACTAGGTTTGTGCTGCTTAATTTCTAAGGAAGCCTAGGTCAGAACAAAAACATTCTGCAAATAACCAGTTACACCTATGGTGTTACAAACCATGGGAGGTTCAGGTGGCTTAAGTTTTCCAAGTCTGTTTAAAATTATCATGCCATACAGTACATATGCAGATTGTTCCAAATCAAAGGGGGAAGAGGAATAAAAGAGAATTATGTTTTAAAGAGAAATAAAGATTTGATTCCTGGATATTGAGCTAGGTGTTTCATAAACATCTGTGTCAGAAGACTATTAGAGCCGTAGTAGCTCAGTGGTTAGAATGCAGTACTGTGGGCTAACTCACTGCTCACTCCAGGAGTTCGATTCTGAGCGGCTCAGAATTGACTCAGACTTCCATCCTTCTGAGGAGGGTAAAATGAGGACCCAGATTGTTGGGGACAATACGCTGACTCTGTAAACCGCTTAGAGAGGTCTGTAAAGCTCTATGAAGCAGTATATAAGTCTTAGTGCTAGCTCTAAGTGTTATTAATTTTCAGTCAAGCAAACTGGCAGGAGGGTAAATCAGCAAATGGGGAGTTTGTTACATCAGGTCAGCCCAATCTTTAGTCCAACGGAGATAGTTGTCCTAAGTATGACAGCAGACAATCTTTTAACCCAGATCTGATAGATGTATAGGCCTCAAGATGGACAATATCGTCTGTTCTATCCATATATGCAGGTTCTTCAGTGTGTCCACTAATTTATGTTTTGCTCCTTTCATAGAATTAGTGAGAGGATGATCGTATCTGTCAGGCCTATGAAATGCAACAGTAGATGATTGGAAGGTTTTACATATTGACCCAGATTATATCATTGTTAAGTGTGTTTGAAAAACTACTACTCAATTTATGCAATACAGACAGAGTGGAACACAGTAAACTGCCTTAAGCTAAGTCAATGAACTACTGTTAAATCTATTTCAGTATTGACTAGAGTGATGGGACATTGTTTTAGAGTGGTTTTAGAGAAGCATCTTTCCACCCTACTTATGGAAATCATTGAGTTATATATTTTATTTTATTTTATTTTATTTTTTATTATTCATATTTCTATGCCGCCCACTCTCCGAGGACTCTCGACGGTTTACACCAAAGACAGTATACTAAATAGCATATTGCCCCCAACAATCTGGGTCCTCATGAATATTGATTTCATACAAAGTGTGGAAGTATACTTTTGGCCTCCAGGAATTCTAAATGTGAGAATATTTTTCTTAAATTAAAAGCAAAATAAAAACAAAATCATTTGGGATTTCATTGTTCATACAAGTTAAGATAAACACCAGTAGTAGAAAACTACTAATATTTTTTTTTTAATCTCTCCAGAATCCAATCAGAAGAGTCTACAAAAGATTGTGGGTTAAATCATCAGAATAGAGTAGAGTAGAGTAGAGTAGAATAGAATAGAATAGAATAGAATAGAATAGAATAGAATAGAATAGAATAGAATAGAATAGAATAGAATAGAATAGAATAGAATTCTTTATTGGTCAAGTGTGATTGGACACACAAGGAATTTGTCTTTGGTGCATATGCTCTCAGTGTATATAAAAAGATAAGATACATTCATCAAGAATCATAAGATACAACACTTAGTGATAGTGACAGATACAGTAATTAGATGGATGTATTAATAATTTCATTAATGTTGATGAACTCCATAAAGAAAACCATGATCCCTAAGTGTCTATGGAGTTCTCAGTATTTGTGTATTTGAGAGTATTCCAGCATTTGAGAAGCTGAAACAAAGAGGAGGGAATCAATTTATTTTTCAAAGCACCAGAGGGCAGGACAAGAAACAATGTTTGGAAACTAATCAAGGAGAAAAGCAACCTGGAATTGAGAAGAAACTTCTTAACAGTGAGGACAATTTACCAGTGGAACAGCTTGCCTTCAGACATTGTGGATGCTTGGAGGTTTTTAAGAAGAGACTAGACAATCATTTGTCTGAAATGGAATAGGATTTCCTGCTTGAGCAGGAGACTGGATTAGAAGACCACCGTTCCAGCTCTATTCTGATTCTGATTCAGTCATCCAGGTCATGGTTGTCCCAAAGATGCTTTTTCCAAAAGGCAACTGGACGTCTTAGGTTTTTTTTCCCCCTTTGAAAAGGTTTTGCTTCACATCCAAGAAGCTTCTTCAGTTCTGAAGAATGCATACCTTCTTAGGAAATACATTACAGGATCTATGTCTCCTTCTTCTGAAATCTACATATGGATAGAATGGGTGAAGATAGCAGTGAAGACACAAATGAACTGAAGAAACCTCTTGGATGAGAAGCAAAATGTTTTCAAAGGGGAAAAAAAAAGTCCAGTTGCCTTAGACTTATACAGCACTTATATTCACAGTGCTTTACAGCCCTCTCTAAGTGGTTTTTAGAGTCAGCATATTGCCGCCAACAATCTGGATCCTCATTTTACTGACCTCAGAAGGATGGAAAGCTGAGTCAATCTTGAGCTGGTGAGAATCGAACTGCTGAAATGCAGGCAACCGGCAGGCATCAGAAGTAGCCTGCAGTACTGCATTCTAACCACTGGGCCATCACGGCTCATGATCCCTAAGCCATCCCTAACACACAAACCATTCTGCTTCTACCTGCATAACTGCTGAAAACTCCATCCACTTTTGGATTCTATCTACTTGATCATCCCTTGGTGAGGAAGATGTGGCCCACCAGCGGAGCTGGCAGCAGAGTCAGAAAGTGAGGAGATTGGGGAGGAACTTGGGCCAGTCTTGGGGGCTGGGGAAAGCTTGGATGAGGGATCTGCATAAATAGTTATGTGCAGCCTCTGGATCGTTACGTGCAGCCTCCGGAGTCTGACATCAGAGAGGCAGAAGAACAGCGGGAGCCTGTTCCCAGTGTGCGCATGCGCAGAGCTGCCAAAAGACGAGAACAATTAAGAAAACAGGGTCAATTTGGGAGTAAGGCTTGGAGATGATTGGCCCCTCCCATAAGACATAAAAGAGAAGCGAACGGGACATGAGCTATTGCAGGAAGTAATTAGTTCATTTGGCCAATTCAACATTTGAAAATTCTGTTTGTGACTCTTTGCCAAGTTTGGCCTTGTCCTGTGTCTCTGGCAGCTCTCCACGTGAGATAGGTGAGTGTTGATAATTTTCCTCTGAAAGACTGTTTATCAAGCCTTGCGGACTGTAAATGAAAGTTTACAGTAACAGAGTCGGAAGGGACCTTGGAGGTCATCTAGTCCAACCCCCTGCTCGTGCAGGAGGCCTGTACTAGGGATTCGAACCGCCGAACTGCCAACGTTTCTGATCAACAAGCTCAGTGTCTTAGCCACTGAGCCACCTAGTCAGGCTCTAAAGTAATTTACCGTCGGATAAATAAAAGAGGTTTTGCAGGACTAAGCTTTTGCTTCATGCTTTCTAAGGAAGCCTAGGTCAGAACAGAAGAGGGGTATATTTTCTTAGTGTAATAAGACATGGAGAAATAGAAGTGTGAACCAGAAACACTGGAAGATGTTTCCCTCCTCATTAGCCTTCCCAAGGTCCATTAGTGACTTCATATTAACATGCATGTTGGAGTGTATATGTTTGAAGAGAAGCAGCAATGTGTATGTTTACCAGATGAAGTCACTGGGATGAAATTGAGTTCCAGTTCATAAGCTAAATCGATTGGTCGCAGGGTATCTGTTAATGAGGAAGAACAATTCCATTGAGCTCTGCAGGTACTGTGTACTTTTCAGAATTGGGCAAAAAGAAAGGAAAATAATCTTTGCAACATTTCAAAGCAGTTGAACCAGGAATCATTTTTTTTTTAAAAAAAGATCTATTTGAGAAATTTAACAATTCCATTCTGTGTTATGGATGTCCTTTCGAAGGGGACATCTCAGTGGGGACTTCAAAAATTCTCGAACCCCCCCCCCCAACGATAGTTGTAATAAACATCACGTCGCCGGTCCTGATACTCGAGAGAGAGATTTGACTCATGGTTACAGAATAAAAAAAAAAAATTAAGAAAACCCCAAGAGGCGAATTTTCTTATCTTATTCAAATGAAGCCTCCATCTGAAGGCACATATGCTACCATATGGGATCCATTTCAAGCATTCATTAGCAGAAGAATAATTAGCCCAGTATCATACAAAACAGAATAGAACAGGCCCACAGGATCATTGCTTTAGAAACAGTAAGAAAAGACCTTGAAATCAAATTTGAAGAAACAAGCTTGTTAAAAGGTTGGGGGGGGGGAGAGATGTTTTTGTTAAAAGGTTCCGTTCATTTCCCCCCCCCCTTGCTTGTCAGTTTCGTGACCAGTTTTATGGAAGTTGGCATGACACTTGCAGACGCCAGCATCTATATTTGTTTATTTTTATAGACAAGCCCCTAAATCCCAGTGGTTGCTTTCTTTTTTGTCCATAATCCAACCCCCCCCAAGGAATGTAAACTTCTAGTGCTGATTAAATTAATCACTTTCCAATTGTTTGACCTATAATGTTGTGTAAATTCTCACATAGCTAAAGCAGAAAACAGACCTCTCACCCTGTGCGAATAGCACATTATTTTTAGTTTGTGTTCTGCCCCAGCTACGGACCCCGAAGAACGCAGCACACACAAAGTCTGTACAAACCTTAGTTTACTAAATTAAATCAGGTTTTTTTTTTCAAACAAAGGCTGTTAATTAACTTTCTTAACAGCCTACAAGAATCCAAAGAATAAATAATCGTAATCTTACTATGGTTGGCAGAAAGCCCAGAAGCAATTTGCAGAAAACTAAGATCAAGGCACGAAGGAGAGTGAACGAAGTTGTTCCCTGCAAATTGCTTCAGTCGGCATCCCTCCTTAAATAGGCTAAGGGAGTGGCCAATTAGCCCCAAGCCTTACTCTCGAGAAGACCTCCTCCTGACGAGCCACTCCTGCCTTTTGGCAGCTCTGTGCGCCCATGCATCGAGAAGAGGCTCCTTCTCTTTGTCCTCTTCACTTAAGGGAGCTTCTGGAGGTTCTGAAGGCCCTGGCTGAATCCCCGCCTCTGGCACCACATCTTCTCCAGCCTCATTGTCCGACTCGAGTACAGCACCACACCAGCCTCCTCGCTGTCCGAATCAGCCACCAGCCGCACAGGCCGTGTACGGGCTACAACAGTTTGTAATAATGTTTCATTAGAACTTCCAACTAAGTAGAACATTGAGGAAGAATTCTAGCCATTATCAAAGTTCACGGTGTGGTCCGTCAGGTCCCTCTAAGCCTGTCCACTTGATTTCTAATCTGTCTTCCACATTATCAAACCAATTGTCTCAAAGGTGCTTTTCAAAAGGTGCTTTTCAACTTTCTTGTTGTTGTTTTCCCCTTGGAGGAGAAGCATGTTTCGCTTCTCCTCCAAGAAGCTTCTTCAGTTCAGAATGAATGGTGCAGAATTCACCATTTAGTCAGAAGTGGAGAAGCTTCTTGGATGAGAAGTGAAATGTTTTCAATGAAAAAAAAAACCGACAATGAAAAATGGTATCAATGGTATAAAATAGTACAAACAAGAAAATTCAATTGCTTTTTGAAAAGCACCTTTGGGACAACCATGACTTGAGTGATCGAGAACTTTCACAGACATTTACCAAGCCAACTGTGGAATTACTGCCTTGAGCAGGGGGTTGGACTGGACAACTTCCAAGGTCCTTTGCAGCCTTATGATTCTAGATTCTATGCTATAACTTCTGTTTGGTATCTTTGGTTGGATATATGGTATTAGACACTCTCTGAGCAAGTGAACTAAGATTTACAATCAGATGCACAATAAATGTTAGGTGTGTATAGAGCTAAAACATGGGGGGGGCTGTAAAAACCCAGACAACCATTAAACGGTAACACAGAGGCAAGGAAAACTCTGACTTGCCATCTGACATCTGGTGTCATCCAAGTGCCGTGGTGGCGCAGTGGTCAGAGTGCAGTACTGCAGGCTACTTCTGCTGATCACCGGCTGCCAGCAGTTTGGCAGATCGAATCTCACCAGGCTCAAGGTTGACTCAGTTGTGAACCGGTAGTAAAGGTAAGTAGAACCCACCCCTGGCTATGAACCATGTGGCACAGTGGTTAGAATGCAGTATTTCAGGCTAATTCTGCATTCCTGCTGCCAGGAGTTCGATCCTGACCAACTCAAGGTTGACTCAGCCTTTTATCCTTCCGAGGTGGGTAAAATGAGGACCCAGGTTGTTGGGGGCAATATGCTGACTCTGTAAACCACTTAGAGAGGGCTGGAAAGCATTATGAAGTGGTATATAAGTCTAAGCGCTGTTCCTATTGCTAAGTACTTGCAGTCAAAATCTGGTCACTTTATGCATAGCAAGCTGTACCCATAATCCTCTGAAGTTTTAAATAAAATGTAATTTATCTCCCTAGCTCCCTACTTAGTCAACTCTGTGTTAAACTTTGGCTGATGTAGGGTCATCCATTCCTGATGGATGGATCTAAACTGTGGAGAAAAGCATGTCTGAACTCCCTTAACTATTTCCTTATGCATGCCAAGACAAATAACCTGGTGATGAAAGTTTATAATTCAGCATCAATTAACATTGCTATGTTATTGTAATCATTTACAAAAGGTTCACATCTAATTACTGAAGATGAACGAAAAATACAATGTAAAAGCTATTATTAGAGTTTGTCTTTCCTCTTGAAATAGTGAAAGTGATATTCAGCCATTGTGATGCCTGACCCATTCTTTTTCATACATGCCCATGAAGCCCAATTTACCTAACAAAGGAGCAGAACGTGGATTCAATTGGTGTGATGCTGCTTTCACAATCGGTCCCCTTTTGACTTCCATGGTGAATGGAATGCTTCCACCCTTGTGTATTTCTCACCCAAATCAAGTTTTGGGGTCCTTGAGCTTGGTTGTTTTCAGGTAGATGTTTCATTACCCAAACTAGGTAACATCATCAGTGCTACTAAACTGTGAGGTTTGCTCTCAATTTATATTCTAGTGCCATGATGGCGAACCTATGGCACGCGTGCCACAGGTGGCACATGGAGCCATATCGGTGGGCACCCGAGTGTTGCCCTAACTCAGCTCCGGCATGCCAGCTGATTTTTGGGCCTTCCGGGCCCACCGGAAGTTGGGAAATAGGCTGTTTCTGGCCTCCAGGGGGGTGGGGAAGGCTGTTTTCACCCTCCCCAGGCTCCAAGAAAGACTCTAGAGCCTGGGGAGGGTGAAAAACGGGCCTATCGTGCCCACTGTGCCATCACATGCTAAAAGCAGGGGGAGCACGGAGGGGTCATGTGTGCATGCGTGGGAGGTGGGGCACATTGAATTATGGGTGTGGGCATGCACACAACCCCCCCGTACTCCCTCCGCTTTTGGCACATGACAGCAAAAAGGTTAGCCTTTTTGCCGTCAAAAACCACTGTTCTAGTGGCTTGCTCTGTCAGTGTTGGTGGGCATGGTCTTGCTGGTTCTTTGGTTGGACTGTTTACTGTCAGCTTGTTTGGCAGTTCCTTGATCGAGGTATTGTTTACCTGATTATTGGTCTGATGTAAATCTTGGAGTTAATCTATCTTCATCTAGGTGTTGATTGCTAGTGGGGAGATGTTTTGGTCTTTTTGCTTCCCTTTTGGCTTGTTGATTGTCTCTTTGGCATAATGTGTAGATATTGTTTATGTCTATGTGTCTATTGATGGCTAAGAACAGAGGTGGGTTGCTCCCGGTTCTGTCCGGTTCTTGCAAACTGGTAGTAAAAGCGGTGGGAGGCTCCGCCCACCTGCCCAGATGTCATAATTCACGATCTGCCCATGCACAGAAGCGCGCTCCCTAAAGGAAAGTAGAACCCACCCCTGGCTAAGAACCATGTGGCACAGTGGTTAAAATGCAGTATTGTAGGCTAATTCTGCATTCCCAATGCCAGGAGTTCGATCCTGACCAACTCAAGGTTGACTCAGCCTTCCATCTTTCTGAGGTTGGTAAAATGAGAATCCAAATTGTTTGGGGCAATATGCTGGCCTTGTAAAGCACCATAAAACAGTATCTAAGTCTAAGTGCCACATGCTATTCCTATTGCTAATTTATCAGAGTGCCAGGTTTCCAAAAAAAATCCCTATTGTTTTTGAACTTAGCTTGGTCTAGAATGGTCCCAGTTTCCCAATTGAAACTATGGTTAGGGTAGACTTAACCATCAGGTTCAGCTTGCAGATTCTTGCTTTGCATTTGGTCTTAATTCAGATAGACTCTGAAGTGGCCTAAACAACACTAAATGTACTTTGAATGTGTGAATTTTGGGCCTGACCAGTTGATTGCTATTGCTGTACATCTTTAGAACCATTACTCCTTAGCAAAATAGTGAGTATTAAATCTCTGACATTTGCTGACTCACCTCCAGTATAAACAAGATAATTACCTAGTTCACCCTGCTGTAGCAGGAAGATCAATTATATAAACTAATTAGATCCCTGTTTAAAGAAGATAGGAACTTCCAGGTTTTTCATTATGATTTTTTACTTGTCTTAAAGCGCCACAGGAAAAAAAGGAAAAATAGCGCAGAAAGAGAAAGGCACGGGGATTAATCTGATTTTTTTCTTCTTCTGCTATTCAGTCATTCAGAAGAAGATCTAAAGAAATCAAGCATGTTTAATTCATTTTAGGAAAAGCTGGAAAAAGACAACTCGATGTTCTGGTTTTGTAAACTTAGATGCCAACAACCCAAACCAGACTTGAATCCTGCAAAAATGTAGCGCCATGGAGTTTATTTGAAGGAATTTGATGTGGGTTGGATTATATACATATTGCAGTTGGACAGGAGTACTAAGTGAGGTCTGACATCTGTGAGTAGATAATCCAAGGCTAAAAATCACATCATTTATTTTATTTATTAAACACATTTATATACCATATTTTTCGGACTATAAGACACACCTGATTATAAGATGTACCTAAATTTAGAAGAGGAAAAAAAAAGTTTTTGGCCTCAGTTTCCCCCATTTTGGGGGCTTTTGGGGGGACCTTTTCCAAACTTTTTTTCTGCCCATTTTTGAGGCTTTCTTCGGCCCATTTTCGAAGCTTTTTTCAGCCCGTTTTTGAGGGGGGGTTCAGTCCGTTTTTGAGGATTGTTTGGGCCAATTTCCCCCCCCAAATGTTGTGCCCCTGTGGCCCGTTTTTGGGCCCAGGAGACTGCAGGGAGGCTTACTAGGCCCAAAACAGGGGGCAGGAGGGTTGTGCGTACATGCGCAAGGGGAGCATGGGGGTCATGTGCACATGCTTAGAGGGGCCCGCATTGCATTATGGGTGCTGGCACGCGCACATATGCGCTTTCGCACATGACAAGAAAAGGGTTAGCTATCACTGCTATAGACTCTCAGCAGCTTACAAAATGACAAAACAGAGAATTAAAAACATTAATTAAAAAAAAATCTAACCAACATACCATAACAACATGTGGACTGGTAAACTTCCGCCATGATTTCCTAAACAGCCAAATTTTATGAGAAGATCAAGGATAGAAAGGACAGTGGATTTACAAATCCCCTAGAGGGAAAGCCGACATTGAAAATCTGACCTGAAGGATCGCTGTCGATGGATTCAGTTAAAGAAGAAACTTGGAGAAGTCTTTCCAATCACACCTGAGAGGTGATTATGTAGCTATGAGCCATAGTTTAGGGAAAGGAAGGTGACCTTATCTGTGCCAGCACTTGCTAGCAACTGCTTTGGAACCATAGGTTTTTGGGTATTTTAATAGTAGCCAGGATCCTAGCTCCAAATAAATATATATTATCATTGATGTCCTATTTCATCTAATATTTTTTAAGCGTTTGAAAGGACAGTCTGCAGTGGTTAAATGACAAAACACTGTCTATTTTGTTATTAGATGCAGTACAGTTAGGAGTTTTCCATAAGAGGAGAGGGGAGGGGAGGGAAGGGAAGGGGAGAAAAGGGAAGGGAAGGGAAGAGAAGAAAGAGAAGAGGAGAGGAGAGGAGAGGAGAGGAGAGGAGAGGAGAGGAGAGGAGAGGAGAGAAGGGGAGAGAGGGGAAGGGAAGGGAAGGGAAGGGAAGGGAAGGGAAGGGAAGGGAAGAGAAGAGAAGAGAAGAGAAGAGAAGAGAAGAGAAGAGAAGAGAAGAGAAGAGAAGAGAAGAGAAGAGAAGAGAAGAGAAGAGAAGAGAAGAGGCTGGCATCTGAATATACATAAATTCAGTGTCTTCCCTATTACATCCTTTTAATAACAAATAAGTGACATTTTCATGCAAAGGTGAAATGTCACATGTATATCTTTCATTGATAAAGAGTTGTGGGACTCTATGTTGACATGAACAAATTATTCAATCTCTAACTGGGCCTGGATAATTAAAGATGGCTGCATGAGAAATGCAGTGAGAGCAAAACAATTTAATATCGCTGAAACCAATGATCAATCAGCATCAAGCATCCTCACCTCTAGATGGTTTTTAAATATTACACTCTAAATTCTTTAAGACTCGTAAACGATCACATTATGAGCTCTTTCAGATCTAGGGGCTGTGTTCAGATCCTTTTTCTCCCTCAAGAAATCTAACATTGGCAAAAATGGCGGGAAGTGTCGAACAAGTGTTTTTAATATATAACTCAGTTTGAAAGCCTTTTCAGTTGTAGAGCCCTGATCAACTCTTGATTAATCTTGATTAAGCAATGCAACTGCTCTTTTCTGTTCTGTACTGATTTAACCCCCCCTCCCCCGCCCAGTGGTGGCTTGCTACCGGTTCACCCCAGATCAGGCGAATTGCTAGCGGCGGTGGTGGTGGGAGACTCCGCCCACTCACCTGGACGTCTCTGTGCATGCACAGAAGCATCGCCTGCACGCCCATGAGGGAACCGGTAGCAAATGAAATTAAAACCCACTACTGCTCCCCCCCCCAGTGCTTCTTGGCGTTCCAGCAAAATCAAATCAAATCAAACTACTAATCAACAAAATAAAATTAAAAACAATTAAAAGCACCAAAAAGGCCCCTCTCTCAGATTAAACCACATGCAGGTGAACTCTTTTCAAAATAAACAGAGTTATGTTATTAATTTTACCCTGACAATTTATCAATTGACCTTGCTGATTTTAAAACGAACAAATCATTTAGTTGTTTGTTTTTCATTTCACGCCTGACAGGATTTGATTGTTTGTTGATGTTGCATTAGATGTTGTTTTTGTTGTTGTTTTTCTTCCTCTCTCTCGGTGTGTGTGTGTGTGTGTGTGTGTGTGTGTGTGTGCGTGTGCATTTTAAGCAAGTTTCCAACAGGTACATATTTGCTTTGACTAGGCATTAAAAACTTGTTTTATTTTCTAACAGGCTGAGCATTCATTAAATCCACTTTCAAATCTTCGCAGCCATTAATGCACTCATGAGGCTCAGGTCTATTGATTTAATTGTGCAAGCATTTCTTTCTTTAACTAATAATGTAGGAATATAACTGAGAGGTACATGCTAGAGTCTTTCATCCAGTAGCCTACAGCACTTGAAATTCTTACAAATGTTCTTTACAAGAGAAGAGGTGTTGGCTAGTACTTAGATTCTATTATAAACACTCCACAAGATAAATCACCTGCCCTCTGTTAGAGTTCAGTTAAATCCGCACTAGACACTGGGTTAATGTTTGTTTACCCCTTCACCTGTGAAGTCATCATGTCAGACCATATTTACAGTAGTGGCCAAAATTATGGAAACCTTTTGGGAAAAGTGTATTTTTGAGGTTTGATGGCTAATAACACCACTATTTATTTTTTTTTTGAGTTTCAAGATAATCCTATTCCACTGCTGGAATGGCCTGGGAATAGCCCAGACCTTCACCCAATTGAAAATCCATGGAGCCGACTAAAGAAACTTGTTAGTCAGAAGCGACCCAGCAATAAAACCCAGTTAATAGAAGCAATCATTCCATCTTGGTTTCACATTATAACAGCTGCAGAACTAAAAGACTTGGTTCACTCCATGGGAAGACATTGTAAGGCCGTCATTCATGCTAAAGGTTACCCAACTAAGTATTAACTAACGTGATAATTTTTGTATATCTCGTTTTTTCTCATGTTTCACTTTTCTTCTTTATACTGTAACTGCTCTTCTAATAGGAGCCTTGGTAGTACAGTGATTTAATGCACCCTGTTATTAACACAGCTGCCTGCAATTTCTGCAGGTTTGAATCTTACCAGGCTCAAGGTTGACTCAGCCTTCCATCCTTTCTAAGGTAGGTTAAATGAGGACCCAGTTTGTGGGGGCAATAAGCTGACTTTGTATAAATATACAAAAGGATGAAGGCTATTGCTTAATGCATTGTAAGCCGCCCTGAGTCTCCGGAGAAGGGCGGCATATAAATCAAATTAAAATAAAATAAATAAATAAAAAAAATAATAGAAAATCCTCCATAAACGTTATTGCATTACATTCTTGATTAAATTATCTTTCCATTGATATATAATTTTATGGTACAATAAATGGTGTTATTTATAGGGACAAGTAACGGGAGTTCACCCCGTTACGCGGCACTAGGGATTCGAACCGCTGAACTGCCAACCTTTCTATCGACAAGTTCAGCATCTTAGCCACTGAGCCACCACATCCTTTTAGTACCTTATATAGCACCTTATATAATTTTATTTTATAATTTTATTAATTATATAATTTATATAATTATAAATTAATATTTACATAATTTTATTTTATAATTTATTATAAACCTTTATATTATTTTATAGCACCTTAGCACCACCTTATAAATAAATGCAAACATAGCACAATCTATCCATAGCAATTTCAGCTTTTTCTTTATTCATGGGGAAGGGGGGAATCAACCTCAAATTGTCTTTCATAAGATTAAATGACAATGAGTCAGAAGAATACCGCAAAATTGTTCTGCACACCTTCAGGGGAATAAGATTGTTTGTTTGTATGGCCTTTCCTAGATGTTGATTTTTTTTCTCTCCCCCCCCTCCGTTAATCGTGCATGGGTGTTGGAATGATGGATTATTATTTATGATTGTTTGAGGCAGGGGAGCTGTTTCACATTTGCTTATTCAAGCATAACAATTCCCAAATGATTGGCTATAAAATGAACAGATTCAAAGTGGATTCCTCGCCCTAGAAGATGACTTTCTACCAACAGAAAAGTCTGCCCAGGAGAAAGCAAAGACAATACAAAGAAAGAAAGAAAGAAAAAGCAAACTTTTTCCCCACATATTGCCAGCGGTTAAAGTGTGTCTCGACCTTACCTTCCAAATTCACAGTCATTCAAATTTCTCTCCAGATTCCCAAGCTGTAAATCATCTGCCTTTGTTTCCAAAATAAACCCAACACATTTGAAATGCTACACTATTCTTTAATTTGCTTCCCAAAGTACTTTGTCATGCTGTGAGGGTATTCAATCTGCAGGGCTTTTCAGTTCCTTCATTGCTTTCCCCCACCACCACATCTCTTCCTTTAAAATACCAGTTTAAATGTGTCTATCAAAGGAGGAAGGGGGGGGAGACCAATCCTGTTTGAATCTATGAAAATTGTCCCGAAATGATGCTTTGGATGTAATATTAATTGAAGCATCAATGCAGGTGGGTACCCTGAGCAAAGAGCACATCAATATAAAGCAATCATTCATATATATATATATATGTATACACACACACACACACACACACACACACACACACACACACACACACATATACATACACAAACATAATCAAGATCAAGTGAAGTATTAATACCACTTTATAAGCCCTTGGTAAGGCCACACTTGGAATACTGCATCCAATTTTGGTCGCCACGATGTAAAAAAGATGTTGAGACTCTAGAAAGAGTGCAGAGAAGAGCAACAAAGATGATGAGGGGACTGGAGTCTAAAACACATGAAGAACGGTTTCAGGAACTGGGTATGTCTAGTTTAATGAAAAGAAGGAGTAGGGGAGACAGGATAACAGTGTTTCAATATCTCAGGGGATGCCACAAAGAAGAGGGAGTCAAGCTATTCTCCAAAGCAACTGAGGGTAGGACAAGAAGCAACAGGTGGAAACTAATCAAGGAGAGAAGCAACTTAGAACTAAGGAGAAATTTCCTGACAGTGAGAACAATTCATCAGTGGAACAACTTGCCTCCAGAAGTTGTGAATACTCCAACACTGGAAGCTTTTAAAAAGATGTTGGATAACCATTTGTCTGAAGTGGTGTAGGGTTTCCTGCCTAAGCAGGGGGTTGGACTAGAAGACCTCCAAGGTCCCTTCCAACTCTGTTATTCTATTCTAAATAATGTCAATATATTGACAGATTAAATAAATAATAAAACAAAAGGAAATTATCTTTTAATTATGCCAAATATAGAGCAATTTCAGATTCTGGACTAGAACTGGAGAAGCCTAGGTTCAAATGCACATTCAGCCTTTTGGGATCACCAGCAGGGATTTGAGGTCCCAAGTCTCTTCTTATTTGGAGTTAAAACTGGAGGTTGGCAAGTGTTTGTTTCAAGAGAAAGACATTGTAAAATATTCACAATTTAGTTGCTAAGGTCATCCAGTTGTGTATGTTCTTCACTATTCTGGAAGCTTCCATGTATATTTATTTCATTTATTTATTTGTATCCTAAAAGATTTTTTTCCCTCCAAATTGCTACTTATGGCTGCAAAACGTGGACTCTGAAAAAAAGACAGATTGGAAGAAGGTGGACATCTTTGAACTGTCGTGCTGGAGGCAACTATTATACATCCCATGGACTGCAAAAATAACGAAGGAGTCCAAAAGTATTCACCAAAAATATTACATGAAGCCAAGATTGTCAAATAGAGGTTCTCATACTTTGGTCATGACCATGGAGATGTCTTCGGACAACGCTGGCTCTTCAGCTTTGAAACAGAGATGAGCACCACCCACTAGAGTCGGAAACGACTAGCACATATGTGCGAGGGGAAACTACCTTTACCTTATAGAGGGATGAGAATAATCACATGAGTCTCATTCAATTAACTACCAAATGTGGAGTTCAGAGATGAATAGCTTCCCTGCAGAGACCGGACCAGCTATACAATGCTTAGCAAAATATCTCTGTTTAGGTGAAATTAAATTCTAAGGAAAGCTTCAGGAGGCCACTCGGTGGGGCTTTTCCATCTTAGGAAGTCAGATGAAAAGCTTTTCCTCTGGCAAGATGTAATGTTTACTTTTGGCTCTGTTGGAGGAAAATTCCATTTTCTGAGCATGTCTGCCCTTCAGCAATGGACAAAATAAGAGATGGGGAGATATGCACTTTCATGTTGCCATTTTATAGAGATTCCTATTTCATGAATAGGAGACCAATATTAGTGAAAAAGCCAGACAGGAGGGTTGAGCTTTATATAAAAGTAAAATCTGCCTTGAATAAAATTTGAATATTGGTGAATCTATGCATATCTATGTTTCTTGGACCAATAAGATATAAAAGGTTGGTTATCACTTTCTTCAAAAAAAAAAAAAAACTTCTGAGATTTTCTGGTGATTTAAATTAAAATATTAGTTAGGACCATCCCTGTTTACTTTATGTTAGAACCAGCTAAAGTCAGCTACAGTATATATAGCCTTCTTTATTTCAGCTGCTTGTGAGAAAAAAGCTGTCAACCCTGAAGTGAACCTGACTGAAGCCATCTTGGAAGCTTCAAGGTTGCCACACAGCAGCGGGAGGGGGGAGGGAAATAGTTAGATGGGTTTTTGTAGCCAAAACAATAAAGTTTTCCTGTGGGAGCCAAGGACATTCTCACAGGTGGCTGGCCAGAGGAGGAGCCGGTAACCCAGCAACCAGCCAGCACCTGGATTGGACAGCGTGACCAGGGGCTTGGGAGGAAGGGGGAAACGTTTATTTTTAATTACGTGAAAGCCGCGGGAAACCCCAGAGTCGGCTTTCACCAGTTTGTGCCAAAATGATGTATCCAATAAACTATTCTTTGAGGAACTCGAGTGCCTTGGAGTTTGTTTTCCATGGGTGCATTACTTGGAATGCTGACAATAGCTATATTTTTCATAATTGCCTTGACAAATGCAGTAACAGTTTTTCAAATATATTTAGTTTGTAGTTGTTATCCTTGGTACTTTTGACCTATGACCTACTTTTTTTTTTTTAATTTGATTTATATGCTGCCCTTCTCCGGAGACTCAGGGCGGCTTACAATGCGTTAAGCAATAGCCTTCATCCTTTTGTATATTTATACAAAGTCAGCTTATTGCCCCACAACTGGGTCCTCATTTCACCTACCTTAGAAAGGATGGAAGGCTGAGTCAACCTTGAGCCTTGGCGAGATTCGAACCTGCAGTAATTGCAGGCAGCTGGTCTTAATAACAAGCTTAATAACAGGGTGCCTTAGACCACTGTACTACCAAGGCTCTAATAGATATATTGTACAATGTGTGTTTTTCTTATTAGGACTGGCCACGGTATTAATTTATTCAGTCTAATCTAATCCAGTCCAATCAATCCAGTCCAGTCCAATATAATCCAATCCAATGAGATGCAATGCCATGCCATCCAGTCCAATCCAATCCAATTGGATTAAGATGTTTAAAAAGCCAGGGAGGCTGCAAAATGCGGAAAGGCACACACTTCTCTATGGCATGACAATAAAAACAACTCAACAATTTTGAAACACACAAAAAAGTTTTGTTTTGTTTTTCCTGGAACCGGATGAGAGATTTCAGCACTGTAGTGAATGGGAATAGTTAAGACCATGGGTGCACAGCTGTAGCTTTGACTGCATCATAAATTAGTGATCACCTTGCTATTGTTAATTTATAATCAACAGCAGCCCTTCCTTATAGCCTCAAATGACACATGGCTCATACTCACTTTCTGCATGTGGATTGTTATTTATACCCTCTGCTCAGTTGGTCTTCTTTCATAAATAATCACCATATTAATTACTTACAGGTGAACAATATTTGATTGATTTATGAATGCACTAAAACAACTGCATTGGCAATTCCAAGGATGAAATTGTCCAGCAACAGATATGCAGATGGAGAAAGCTTAGTTAATTAACAGGACAGAAACAAGATGCTCATATACTATTCTAAAACACACATTACCATGGAAAATGTGAAAACTTTTTAATACGCTATGCAATTGCCATTCAGTTGTTAGGGTTGGGATGAACAAGTTGACATCCAGGGACAATTTGCCATCCAAGGATAACTTGTAACTTCCTAGTCCTCATTTTTTAAGTCTCCATCACAAATCTTCCCAAAAGAAAAACTTTGATTTAACATGTAAAGTGTCCTAGGGAGCAGCTATCTGTTTATACTAAAAAATGTTTGTTAATAATTATTAAATAATAGGCTCTATCTCGGAACATGGTGATTTCACCCATTGCAATGGTTTGTCATTCCATATACAATGGTTCAAATCCCATAATATATTAATCTAGAAACCCAATTTTGTCCAAGTGCTTAAGTCATTAGGCTGGAAACCAGGAGATGGTGGGTTCTAGTCCTAGACCAGAGAAGCTGCAACCTAATGGAGATACCTTTTGTACAATGAAAGTCAAAACTCAAGGCTGATTTTGTAGCTGATCCTCTCAAAATCAGGACAATTTCCTTATCATATCCTTAAAGAAATAAATAAATACATTCACAAACACAATACACACTGAGAGATACAGAGACACAGATAGAGATAGAGGTTGATGATAGATGATTGATAAATGATAGGTAGGTAGGTAGGTAGGTAGGTAGGTAGGTGGGTGGATGGATGGATGGTTGGATGGATGTAGAATAAATTCTCTCAGCACTAGCTTCCCAATACGGTAGGCACCAGGCACAAAAATAAAACATCGTTATGGCTGCCTATTATTACTGAAGTAAGAGAAGTCAGAAAGTAGCGGAGGAACTTTTTTTCATTTTTTGAGTAACTTGATATGTATTTAAAGAATAGGATTGAGCTTCTAAGACTTTGTTACGTTCATGATTCAACATAACGGTTTCTACCTACCACCTCTCCATTTGAAAAAAAAAAAAAAAGCCAAGATATGAATTCCATGTTTACAGAGCCAGCTCCACCATCAAGTGGAGTTAAGCCACAGACGATGAACACTGAGGAGTTGATGGGACATTTTCTTATTCTTTTTCTTTCTTTCTCTCTCTCTCTCTCTCTCTGCTTCCTCATGCAGCTTCCTTGCCTTCAGATGTTGTGGAAAACGCTTTTTGTTCTCTAGGGTTTCAACTTTGGGTTATCTCACTGGCAGCAAAACACTGAAGCCATTAAAACAACATCCCAATTTGGTTTGGCAGAAAAGCAATGCAGAGCCTATCTTAGCTCACATATGCATGATCTTCCGCGATCGACCTTCTTGGAGTCTGATAGATTGAACCACAAAAATCAATGTTAGTAATCACACCAAAGCAGAAGCGAGCCTGACACATTCAGTAAAATATTTGTTCCCCATGAATGGTATGACAATTTCTATCTGTCACCTAGATGTCTTTTGCACCAAAGTAGAGGTATTATAATCATTCGTGCAAGGAATCCTCAGATCTGAACATAAAAAAAAAAAACCCAATATAATTAAAAGGTTTTTTTCTGGGAGGGAAGGAAATCCAAGCCTGAACATTTGCATCTAACAAAACTACGACTTACTTTGCTACCATTAAAAAGATGTCATGTTAAATTCACAGATGTTGTTGCATTTGCAATGAAGAAGCTGGTAGGCCATGCATTTGCATGTTGGTGCAGAAGACGAAGCTCGTTTACTGTCGATCTGATATTTGACAGATCTGATCTTTTAGAAGGCTTGTACGATGCCAGAGAATGTCGTGCAATTTGAATAAAATCCACACTAGTTACAGATGGGGAACGACTGGAATTTTTCCAAGGGTCAGCTCCCCTTGTCTTTAATATTCCATTACTGCTAGAAAACAGAGATTCAGCACCGCATTGTTTTTCTCCGATCTAGAAATGATGAATTGCCCACAGCAAATGTGATGGTTTGATCACTTCATGTCTTCAAAATAAGAAGGATCTGAATTTGGAATGAAGCATAAAGCGGTGACCTAATTTCCAGAGTGGACCTGGGCCTCCCTTGCGTGCTAACGGCAGAATCGAGAATCCGATGAAACTTTCTTTCAGTTAAAATTTCCTTAGTGAGTTTGGATAAAACCATAAGTCCACGTCCAATTTAATTTCAGTTCTGTCATCAGCCGCATCCTTGTTTTCATTTTGCCCTTATTGCTTCACATCTTAGGGGGAGAATTTATGACCCATCCCTAACTCATCTTAACAAAGAACCCTTAAAAAAGAAGGAATTAATGAATGCATAATTCTGGTATGAGTTGCCTGTAGAGCTGTGTTGGTGATATGCCAAATATCTGAAGACTTTGCACTTGCCTGATTTGAAAGCTGATTTCAGAATAAAGGAAAAGAGGAAGAAAAAGAACAAATTTTCTTTGTACTTGGGGCGAGGAGATTATATTAATAGCAATAGCACTTAGACTTATATACCACTTCACAGTGCTTTTACAGCCCTCTCAAAGCCACGGGTGGGA
The DNA here is from genome assembly GCF_029215685.1 of Pituophis catenifer annectens. Classification (NCBI taxonomy): domain Eukaryota; kingdom Metazoa; phylum Chordata; class Lepidosauria; order Squamata; family Colubridae; genus Pituophis; species Pituophis catenifer. The sequence goes on along the minus strand of NW_027256893.1, from coordinate 11,410,034 downwards.
TTCAGCCAATTTGGACTGATTTGGGTGAACCGATAGTTACGGCCAGCAGCTGCCCCCACCCCCCACCCTGGCACTATCCCGTCTTATACAATTGGTGTGTTTTTGACACAGCACCAGGGGCGGGTTCCAAATCCCGCCGCTACTGGTTTGCTTGTGTGTGCAGTGCTTCTATGCATGCGCAGAAGCATCCGGGTGGGTGGGCGGAGCCTCCCAAGCCGCTGCTACCAGTTCACCCAATCCGGTGTGAACCGGTAGCAACCCACCATGCATGTGCGCAAGTGCAGGCACGAGGGAAGTTATCCTGCCCTATATAACCACTGTGTTTTTGACACCATGCTCATATACACAAGGGGCGCGTGAGCGCGAAGCTATCCCGTCCTATACAATCGCTGTGTTTTTGACGCAGCGCGCTCACATTTTTTATTCTGGGTGAACCGGTTGTTAAATTATGTGAAGCCCATTCTGCTCTAAGCAGTTTACAAAGTCAGCATATTGCCCCCAACAACCTGGGTCCTCATTTTGCCCACCTCAGAAGGATGGACGGCTGATGAATAACCATTTCCTGATTTTTTAAAAAAAATCATTTCAGATGTTTGCAACAGCATCATACTTCACCTTCTTCCTCCTTCTCACAATGCTCATCTGACTGAGCAACAGACAGTAATGTCAGAGGAGATTGGATCATGAAGCATCTGGATCAAGGAATTCTTTCATATTACAAGTGACTTCAGTAACGTATTGACAAGGTAAACTCCCACCCAACACAGACTATTTGTAGAATTGTCATATGTCCTATGAAAGATTTAAGGAAAAATATCTGAAAAAAATAGTGACTTCTCTGAACATAGATAAACATTATCTTGATATTAATCTGTGGCCAAATAGAGTAGATAATTTTAAGAGCCTATTTGTGGACAGAGAAATATCAAAGGGATACATTCCACCATATTTTCTAAGAAAAGAGAGTTTGAAAGGCATTTTTTTTTAGAAGCAGGGAAAAATAATTCCTTCCTTCCTTCCTTCCTTCCTTCCTTCCTTCCTTCCTTCCTTCCTTCCTTCCTCCCTCCCTCCCTCCCTCCCTTCTCCTCTTCTCCTTTTTTCATTCTTTTCATTTTATTTATCAAACTTTTGACACTTCTCCTTCATTCCACTGATAGCAACAGAAAAATAAGCTTTAACACTACTTTCATCGACAAAAATTCTCCTGATAGTAGCCATTTTCTAAAGACTTTGACTGATGAGAAGGCCCCTCACAAAGCTAAAAAAACCCAGTAGATAGTATAAGTTTCTGTGAACTGCAATTTTTTATGGCTTTTGAGAAATTTTGGCATGCCTTTAATGAGATACAAAGCATTTCCGAGTGATGATAAAATAAATATCCTAGATTTTATTTTGTTGTTTATTTTTTAAGGATGGAAAAGATAAGGCCAATTTGGATAATTTTAACTAGGGGGCTGTTTGAAATCATTTTTAAAAGTCTGCAACTTGATATTTCAAGTGTATTTCAAATTTATTGTGGATAATATCTGTATTTTTTGGAGTATAAGACGCACCGGAGTATAAGATGCACCTTAGTTTTTGGGGAGGAATATAAGAAAAAAGCTGATTGGCAGGTGGATCGGCCTCCTGGAATACCCCCAATCAGCTGTTCCCAGAGGTGAATTTTAGCAACAGGTTCCTTGGTTGTGAGCTCTGTGCCTTGCTTTTTTTCTGCCTCTGAAACTTCTGAAATTCTGTTTCAGAAAAAAACTTTCTTTCCTGCCTCTGAAAGCCTCCGAAACAGAGCTTCAGAAAAAAAGCCTCTGAAGCTCTGTTTGGGGGCTTCTTTTCTGAAGCTTCATTTCTGATGCTTTTTTCAGCCTCTGAAACCTCCGTTTGAGAAGCTGGGCAGGGCTACATTCGGAGTATAAGACGCACCCAGATTTTCACCCTCTTTTTTGGGGGAAAAATACTCCGAAAAATACGGTAATTATCCAAGAAATTCACAAATTAATTTGAGCCAAGTACAAATGATGGAATCCATTATTGAGCAAACAACTCACTGGAGCCCATGCTCCAATTTATTGATACTGTATTTCATACCTAGTAATGTATTCAGTGTCAAATTACACTAAAGAAAGAAAATTCATATGTAAGCACAGCAGGACGTCGCTGCATACTCTGAAATGAAATGAGGGGTGGGAGGCACCTTTTGTGCCATAAAAACCAAATAACTGTGAGAGAGGGGCTTGGAAGCCTGTCAGGATGAAATGATGACTTCATCAAAGAAGAGAATTGGACACCAGCATCACCAAGGCTGCATGGGTGTACCTGGAGTTTTAGAGACATGCAAACAATGGGCAGATGAAACTGAGAAGGTTAATAAACTCCAAGATTAAGCAATAGGGTTTTCATCCAAATGTTTTGGACTTCAATATTTTTATTTTTTTTTATTTTTTTTGCTACTGGCTAGGCTGTGTCCTTTGCAGCTAAAATGTAAAACTTTTATCTATTTCACAGACCGCGTGCTGTTGCTGATTCTATATTAAAACACTATTTTTATTACATTTGCAAGTTTCCAGAGTAGTAACTGGATAGCTGTTTGCCTCAGGGCTATTATAAAAAGCTAAAGGTTCCCCTCGCACATATGTGCTAGTCATTCCCGACTCTAGGGGGCGGTGCTCATCTCCGTTTCAAAGCTGAAGAGCCAGCGCTCTCCGAAGACGTCTCCATGGTCCTGTGGCTGGCATGACCCAATGCCAAAGGCGCACGGAACGCTATTACCTTCCCACCAAAGGTGGTCCCTATTTTTCTACTTGCATTTTTTATATGCTTTCGAACTGCTAGTTTGACAGAAGCTGAGACAAGTAACGGGTGCTCACTCTGTTATGCGGTGCTAGGGATTCGAACCGCTGAACTGCCGACCTTTCGATCGACAAGCTCAGCATCTTAGCTACTGAGCCACCACTTCCTCATAGGGCTATTATATATCCAGCTAATAAAATGTTCTGTAACCCAGAAAAACCTAAGCAATAACAAATTTGGTAGTCTCGGTGCAAGAAGGCTCTGGGCTGTTATTGTCTTTTTTGAACTGTTCCTTTTGAGAATACTTATTTGATATGATACTGTACCTTCTTGATGCTTGTGGTGGTATACGATTATTGGAATGTAGTCTACACCTTAATGGCATCCAATTTAGGAAGGTTTAACTAAATATATAGTTAGAGATAGAATCACAGAGTTGGAAGGGACCTCGGAGGTCTTCTAGTCCAACCCCCTGATCAGGCAGGAAACCCTACACCATTTCAGACAAATGGTTGTCCAATCTCTTCTTAAAAACTTCCAGTGTTGGAGAATTCACAACTTCTGGAGGCAAGTTGTTCCACTGGTTAATTGTTCTAACTGTCAGGAAATTCCTCCTTACTTCTAAGTTGCTTCTCTCCTTGATTAGTTTCCATCCGTTGCTTCTTGTCCTGCCTTCAGGTACTTTGGAGAATAGTTTGACTCCCTCTTCTTTGTGGAAATCCCTGAGATATCAGAACACTGTTATCATGTCACCCCTAGTCCCGATGAATGGATGATGATGATGATGATGATATTGAAGAAAATTTCCAAATTTTAAACATTATTTATTTAAACATGATTTTTTAATCCTTTGTAGAGTTGCTTTATACTGATAAAAAACATTCTTA
>NW_027256893.1:10726363-10738863 GCF_029215685.1 Pituophis catenifer annectens | reverse complement strand
TAAGAGCACAGCGGAAAACTCGGAGGTCAGAGATCTTGTGTATGACCGGGGGCAGTTCATTCCAAAGGGCAGGTGCCCCCACAGAGAAGGCTCTCCCCCTGGGTGTCACCAGCCAACATAATTTGGCCGACGGCACCCTGAGGAGTCCCTCTATGAGGGAGTGAACTGGTCCCACAGGGGAAGGATACTGCAAAATTTCCATTCCCACCCCACTCCTGGAGGAAGAATATTGCAAAATCTCCATTCCCCACCTCACTCTGGGGCCAGCCGGAGGTGATATTTGCCAGTTCTCTGAACTACTCAAAATTTCCACTACCTGTCAGAACCTGCTGGATTTCACCCCTCACGTGGAGATTGGAGTAGCAAAACCTGCTAATGTTGGAAGCCAGCCCATTGGAGATTTATCTGAATCCAACACTGTCCACTTTCCAGAAAAATGTGAAGACAGTTTTTGTGAAAGGTTTATGCATCCTGATGGGGTCTCATTTGTTTTATTCTTATGTTTCCCTATTTCCATAGAGCAGTGGTTCTCAACCTGTGGGTCGGGACCCCTTTGGGGGTCAAACAACCCTTTCACAGGGGTCGCCTAAGACCATCGGAAAACACATATTTTCAATGTTTAATGGAATAATTTTATGGTTGGGGGTCACCACAACATGAGGAACTGTATTAAAGGGTCGTGGCATTAGGAAGGTTGAGACCCACTGCCATAGAGTCTTATGATTGCAGCAGAATACTGTTTGAACAAGGACAACACCACTATTCCTCAAATGATTTTGCATTTTGTGTGTGTGTGGGGGGGGGGAAACCAGCTCTATATCCAGCAATCTGTGATTCATGCTTGAATTATTTTCCTTCTTCAAATATCTGGAAACTATCTGAAGATGCTAATCACTATAGTTATAAATCTAGGAGAACAGCTATTTGATATCCCCCAAATTTCTTAAAAAGCCAAAAAAAAAAAAAAAAAGAACTAGTATTATCCTTTCTCTCCCCCTCTCTTTTACCGGCTTTATTTTCTGGTACTAAAGAGTTTTCAATCTTCAGATAAGATCATTTATTAATAGTAATCCAAACAAAAAAAGTTGTTCACCATAACGTATAGCCCAGAAAGGGTATATGAAAGGGCAATAAATTAGTCTTTGATGAAAAAGTACCAAAAGAGCAACAAGAAAATCTTCACATTTAATAATCCAGCAGCTTTAGTGCTTGAAATTTATATACTGATTTTGGGCAATAAAGCAAAGATAAAAGATTCGGTCTCCTCATTGACAATCCCTTTTGTAAAGATGCAAACAGGAGGAGTATAGAAGAACGTACAGAAGAATGAAATGTATTATTCGTTGTTTTTTTAATTTTTCTTTTGTTTCTCCCTTGAGACTAGGAAAACAGAGACTAGGAAGGCAGGCAAAGAATGCCTTCTCAAAAATATCTCCTTGATTTTAGGATTCATTATCCTTGCATTTGAATGTCCAAAGCTGAACACGTGCAAGGTGTTTTTTTTCTTGACAAGGTGTGCATTCTTGTAAAGAAAGAAGACAGAACAATTGAACCTTTCTAAACTTTTTTTCCCTATTATTTCTAATTCCTCCAAAGCATTACAAATTTGGTTCTTATAATTGCCTTTATTCCTGAAGCTGAGAACGGGCAGAAGGTGTCATGAACTAATCAGGAATTGTTTGAGACAACGCTTTTGTTCTCTCTCTCACTTGATCTGCTCAATCTGTACTTTAGATCAGGGGTGAAATTTACTTATCTTCCCTACTGGTTCGCCAATGGGCACGTGCCGCGCGAATGCTCGCTCCACTCGCACGCGTCATCATCTGCGCATGCGCAGAAGCTTAAAGTGTCACAAAAAACTGACATCATGATGTCCGTGTGGGTGGGCGGAGCCTCCCACAGCTGCCGCTACGGGTTCGCCCAAGCTGGATGGAACCGGCTGGATTTCACCCCTGCTTCGGATTCGGTGAATGAGAAGATGGTGCAACAACAGTTCCTCTTCTTCCATGCAGTTGGGCACAATTGTGTGCAGAGCGCGAAGGTGAGTGATCATCAGCACCTTCAAGAGGTAGGAATCACCAAAATCTGATGCCATTGTCTCCAGTCTACAACGCAGTCCTTTCAGCGGGTCCAAGAAGATTCCACAAGCAATTGCACCCTGATTCAGATGACCATGAGGGTTCAGATAAACCCCCAAATGGCCTCAACAGCTCTCAGAGAGAGTGCTAACAACCAGACCAGTGGTGGGTTGCTCCCGGTTCTGTCCGGTTCTATTGAAGAGGCTCCGCCCACCCACCATGACGTCATCATGGGTGATCTGAGCCAGTGGTGGGTTGCCCCTGGTTCAGACCAGTTCGCAAGAACCGGTAGTAAAACTGGCGGGAGGCCCTGCCCACCACCCTGGATGTCGTCATTGCCGATCTGAGCATGCGCAGAAGGTTCTGTGCATGTGCAGAAGGAAGGTGCACGCACGAGCGAAGCAAGAGCCCACACACGATCCCATTGCGAACCGGTAGTAAAGGTAAGTAGAACCCATCCCTGAACCAGATGACTATAAAGAGATACAATCCTTCCACCCACCCACCCACCCTGCATCCCATCAGAATCTATCCTTCCATCCTTCCACCATCAGAACTGATGAAACTTCTTGGATGAGAAGCAAAACATTTTCTTCTTCCTCCTCAAGGAAAATCAGTCCAGTTGCCTTTGGAAAAACCACCTTTGAGACACCAGTTCGATCAATCGGATATCCTACGTGACCCAAAACACTGAACACCATCTCAGTTCTTCAACTTCTACCAAAGAGCACACCTAATATTCTTCTTTGTTATCTTTTGTTATTTATATAGAATATTTTACAATTTCATTGATTTTGGACTAGCATGCTGAGAAACCATCTATGGCACAAACGGAAAGTTTTCCTATCACCCTTAGTACAGGGGGAAAAAAAGAATCCAATTCATTATGCTTTGTTTTTAGTATTTGATTTCTGACATAGATTTTATTTCTTTTTTTTTTCTCCCTCTCCCTTCTTTTCTTTTCCACGTAGTTTTAGGCAGGAAAAGCCAAAAGTTGCCATTCCTTCAGCTAAGCTTCTCCCTCTATCTTTATCTTCCTCCCCCCCAGACAGAGGGCAATGACACATAGAGGAAGAAAAGGACCCAATGAACTTATGGACTCTGATGTAGAACTGCTTTGCCATTTAACGGCGAGTGTTACGAGACAGAACCAAAAATAATCTCTGGGAAAAGGAGCATTGTTTTGCACTGCCCTTGTTCCTTTATCTTCTCTAGCCGCTGTTCGGAGTCTTCTTCCAGGTGCAATTTAAAAGAAGAAGAAGAAGAAGAAGAAAGATCCACAGTGTTATGACATTTAAGCTGAAAAAAAGAAATAACAATCGCACCTTTGTTCTGTCTCTCCCAACCATGATCTTGAGCAGAGTGTAGAAAAGGCTACAGGCTGAAGATAAAAAGATCAGAGTAGAGTTTCTCTTTGTCTACCCATCCATTCATTTTATTGCTCCAGTCCATCTGTCTTTTAGTGGCTTCCTGATTGTATCAGATGTCACTTTAAGTGCTATTGCTAAATGCCAAAGGAGCCTTTTGCATAGGACTGTGCTTGCCTTACATTGTTTTGCACGGGCTTGTTAAAGGAGCTGGTGGATTTCAGTGTATTAAGACACAACTCTAAATATATGAACAAAACAGTCCTGGGGAACCTAGGAAGACTATCGTGTGGACACGTATAGCTTGCCTTGCATGGCATATTTATTATTCATGCCTTTCTGAAATATTGTGGAAATCAATTCAGTGATTACAGCTCAGGGTGCTGTTCAAACTCAAAACAACTGGATTAAATAAATCAGAATTAAGTTAACCGGGAGTGCAAACATTACCTAAATGAGAATCTCTTCTCTGAGCCGATCCTTTCTCTTGAAGCAGATCTGAAATCTTTCCAGACAAGGCATCCTGAGAAATTACTCAAGACTGCAGTTTACCAGAAGGTTTTAGTAGATCAATCTCCAGGGGACAGTTTGAAAAGACTAGTGGTGGGTTGTTACCAGTTCGCCCCGCTTCGGGCGAACTGGTAGCAGCGGTGGCGGGAGGCTCTGTTCACCTGCCCGGATGTCATCAAATACGTTCTGCGCATGTGCAGAAGCTTCTGCACATGCATAGAAGTGGCACGCACACAAGCAAACTGGTAGCAATGGTAAGTGAAACCCACTGTTGGAAGAAATGTCCATCTAGGTTCAATTCCAAGTGGGGAAAAAGACACTGGAAACATGGAGACTGCTTGGAAAGATGGTTTAATGGTGGACAGGAATCACATGGCTTGAGTTCCTGAGTAGAAAACAAAAGAAGCCCGAGAAGCTGAGAGTGCCTTGGTTTTATGCCCTCTGTTGGGCCCCACCTCTGAGTTTCTTGTTCCTATATAAGACATGTATCCTGATTGGTTGTCAAACTCCCAGGTGGTCTAGGGGTCTCAGCTAACTTTGTAGGTTGTATCTCAAGCTTGCTTAAGTCTTGGCATGTGGTGAGTTTCTGTTACTAGATGGGTCCTATTGTGTTGTAGATGATGGCCCATTGACAAAGGGGGGGGAAATGAGTGGGCTTGGCTGAGGCCTTAATGGCCCATTGACAAAGGTGTGTGTGGGGGGAGGCAGGAAGCTGCTTTGTCTTTAAAACACGTTTCTCCATTTCTCATCCAGGGAAATATAATATTCTGCCTTTTTTTAAAAAATATTTCCTAAAATATTTCATTCTTCTAGGAGAGGGGTGAGTGCTAACTTCCTACACCACCACTGGAGAAGACCCATTGAATGTAGGAACACTTATCAGATATAGAAGGAGAATCTGAACTATTTCAAAGGTAATTTTTCCCCCGAACCTGACCATCCTTCAGATATGTGGATTTCAGTATCAGAATTCCTAGCTGCCATTACCATTGCTGAGCTTTCTGGGTTTTGAAATTCTAGAAGATGCCCACATTAAGGAAATGTGGCCTCAGTTGTTGCATACAAACTCTCTGGTTTACGTTTTTACATTTTCTGGTAGTGTTGGTAAACCTTTTGCTGTAAATGCTGGAGTTCTGCTGCTAGTATATAAACTAAGTTCGTATGTTGTTCTAGGTTTTTATTCAGTTTATTTCCCTTTTGTCTTGGTTAATTGGATATATTCAGCCAATAGGAGGTCAATCAATATATCATATCCAGTAGTGGGTTCCAATTTAGTTTGCTACTGGTTAGCTCTCTCGCGCACGCAACACTTCTGCGCATGCACAAAAGCATCCGGACAGGTGCGCGGAGCCTCCCACTGCCGCTGCTACCAGTTCACCGATCCAGGGCAAGCCAGTAGCAACCCACCACTGATCATATCTAAACTAATCATGATTCAGTGTAATATGTGAATCCAAACAGTGTCCAACCATGTTATGAGGTCTAAGTATAGGGTAATTTTAAAATATATTTTACTATTTACTAAGACTGTAAATTACTACTATTATTCTTCTCATCCTTCCTATTACCTATCTCTTCCTACTTATGACTATAACCTTGTTGCTTGTATCTTTATGATATTTATTGCTTTATTTAGCTTCCTAATATGATTTGCTTGCTTATTTAGTATCCTATGACTAAGTGTTGTATCTTTTTATTCTTGATGAATGTATTTTAGTCTCCTTATGTACACTGAGAGCATATGCACCCAAGACAAATTCCTTGTGTGTCCAATCACACTTGGCCAATAAAAGAATTCTATTCTATTCTATTCTATTCTATTCTATTCTATTCTATTCTATTCTATTCTATTCTATTCTATATTCTCTGTTCTATTCTATTCTATTCTATTCTATTCTATTCTATTCTATTCTATTCTATTCTATATTCTCTATTCTATTCTATTCTATTCTATTCTATTCTATTCTATTCTATTCTAATGTTCTAGTGGTGCTCCAGCAGTTCTCATCTAATTTCATGCTTTTGAAATTTTCCCTTAGAGGTGATTTTTTAAACATTTTTAGACATTCTCAAGTTATAAAAGCCACAACCTGTTTTCCCTTCCTTTTGATTTATCTAACATCATTTCACTGCTCCAATCTATTTTATACTAAAAGAATTTTCATTTGCCTTTCTTATGCAAACAAATTAATCTCAGGGGTAGTGAATACATATAGCTCAAGACTGAACTGTTTGCTAAATTATTGGTATTCTCAAGAGCTTGGCTATTTTTCTGCGGATGTTTTGTTACCAAGCTAGGTAACATGGCCAAGTGAATTTCCAGGTGGTGTTGATGATGGTTCCCAACCTGGTAACTAAACATCTGCAGGAAACTAACCAAGCCCAGAGAATACCAAGAATATAATAGTGAATCAAGCTCCTTAGCCTGCCCTTAAGACAATAAAATTTATTTAGGACTGTACAAATCTCTGGAAAGTTGTGGGTTAAGCCATATATTAAATGAAGTCTAAATATAAATACGACCTCAGGGAAATGTATCAAAGGTTATGCTGGAAGAAATAACCTTCTGGGTTCAGTTCCAAGTGGGGAAAAGGATATTGGATTCATGGTGGCTCTTTGGAAAGATGGTTTAATGGTGGACAGGATCACATGGCTTGAGATTCCAGGCAAAAAAGGCACATGGGTGGGTGTGTGAGAGAGAGTGAGATTTATACCCTCTGTCGGGCTTTGAATTTGAGCTTGTATTCTGATTGGTTGTCAGACTCCCAGGGATTGGGGGGTCTTAGCTAACTTTGTAGGTTGTCTGTGTCCCAGGCTTGGTTGAGCCTTGCTGGGTGATGTAACCTTCTCAGGTGCCATGTGGTGAGATGGGTAGAGGGCTAATCCTATCAGGTCCTGAGGGCCATGTCTTAATCCCATCACCCTGGAGCTGAAGGTGGGGCAGGGAGCTGCTTTGTCTTTATACATGTTTCTCCTTTTCTCATCCAGGGAAATATAATAGTCTGCCTTTTTAATATTTCCTAAAATATTTCACTCTTCTAGGAGAGGGATGGGTGCTAACTTCCTACAGATGTTGTCCTATTGTCTGCACTGAAGCACTATTCAAGTACTCCACGTATGGATTGAAAGAACATCATTCGCTCTTGGATTACTGAAGTATTATGTCTTTATCGTCCTCTTCCTCGTATCTCAACCTTACTTCCTTTGTAAGCAAGTGAAAGGAGTGGAGGAAATGCCTCTACTCTTCCATCAAGTGAATGTAGGGATCCAGCCAATGGTTTTGTGATTGTCATGCAGAATTGGTTCTTCTTGCCTTGTACTCCTCCAACAGAACCTTAAGAACAAGCCTGATTAAGTTACAGTTTGGCACGAAAGCACTGAACAGATGGGCACAGGTAGCTCGGGGCTGCACAGAGGGGTGGAACAGGAATATGCATGAAAGTTGCATTGAGTTTTGAGGACTTGTTTCCCAGACGAAAATGCCAGCGCATCTGTCTGGCTCTTGTGGGCTCAAGAAAGAAATGTCACCTGTAATCTAACTCCGATTTGCTTTCACTGGTATCAGGAAAACAAAAAAAAGAGTAAAATAGCATCTGCTATAACGTAAGACAGGCTATTCGCCCTCCCCAAGCCACGGAGAGTGAATGGAATGAATAAAGAGAATCAACGTTCCTAGCAAGATTAGCAGTTGTTGGAGCTCGATGGATTGTGTGTAGAACGGGACCTGGGGACATCAAGCAGTATTTTGCAGCTTTGGGAAAAGAGGCAAAAACACTAAAAAGGAAGGTGAAAGTAGCACCAGCGTGTTTGCTGCTGTTCTGACCTTGGCTCCCTTAAAAAGCAGGAAGCAGAGTCTTGGTCCTGGCAAAACCTCTTTTATTTACACGACTGTGAATTACTTTCATTCATAGTCAGCAAGGCTTGTCCAAACAGTTTTTCAAAGGAATATTTATCAACACAGACCTTATCTCGCTTGGAAAGCTGCCACATAACTTGTTTCTAAACGCAGAGTAAGGCAAAACGTGGCACAGAGTCTCTTAGTCATGAACAGAACTTTCCACTCTTGAAAACGAACGACCGAACAAATTGTTTCCTGCAAAAGCCCCCTCCCCATTCGCTCTTCTTTTGTTCGGAGGGGCCAATTATCTCCAAGGTGTGGCTTTACTCCCAAGTCAACTCTGCTTTCTTAGTTATTCTTGTCTTCTGGCAGCTCTGCGCATGCGCACACTGGGAACGGGCTCCAGCTGTTCCTCTGCCTCACTGCTGTCTAGCTTCCTCTCTGCCTCTGATGCAGAGCCCTCATCCGAGCTTTCCCCAGCCCCCAGGACTGGCCCACGTTCCTCCCCAATCTCCTCACTGTCCGACTTTGCTGTCAGCTCTGCTGGCTGCCGGTGGACCACAACAGCTGCTGGGCTGTGTGGCAAGACATTTGTTTTGTTATTTTTCCTTTACCAAGGCTGATTATTAATGCCTTGAATCCTTCCAACTCTCTGATAATATTTGATAACATACCAACACAACTGATACTAAAGTAATGTCAAAAATTGGCCTTTGCTGATTCATGGTTATGGGCAGGATAAGTTACAGGGAGTCATATTTTCAGTGCTGTGGTAACTTTTTAGCACTGTCATAACTGCTAAAGCCCACGCAAGATTAGATGTTTTTCTGCATCCTAAATCCATATTTTTTTTGTTTTTGTTTGCAGTCATTGAGAATGTGTGATACCATAGATCTAAAAATGATAAAGATGTGATAAAGACCAAATATTGAAGTAATTCCTGGATTACGTATGAAGCATTTACTTTTACTACTTGGTCTGGAAAAAAAAAATCCAGGTATCTGATCAATTGAAATGTGGTCTTGAAGAGTCTTACTTGGAAATCTTCCTTCCACATGTAAGGTCCAGGATTATGATTCCCTTGGCTCAGTGGTGAAATGTAAAATTTGTTACTACCGGTTCTGTGAACGTGGCTTAGTGGTGGTGGGGTAATGTGACTGGGTGGGCGTGGCCAACTTTTTTTAAAAAAAAACTTTTAAAGGCATTTTTCCTACAACCTCTTCAGCCGAAGAGGTTGTAGAAAAAATGCTTTTAAAAGGCTCTGACGATCCCAGCTGAGTTGCCTGATCGTCAGAAGCTTTTGTTTTCTTTTAAAAGAAACTTTTTTCTGCTTTTAAAAGAAAAAAAAAGCCTCTGACGATCAGGCAACTCAGCTGGGATCGTCAGAGCCTTTTAAAAGAATTTTTCCTCCTTTTTTTAAAAAAAAAAAAAGCCTCTGATGATCGTGCAGCTCAGTTGGGCATGGGGGGGGAGGCAGGGATCTTTGCTACTGGTTCTCCGAACCACCCGCTGCCATCGCTACCAGATCGGGCGATCCGGTCCGAACCAGGAGCATTTCAACCCTGCCCTGGCTTTGTCTAAAAGATGGTCATGATGACTACCAGAAACCCCTGATCCCCAATGGCATTTGATCTATCCACTTGAGCTGGACATCATGCATAGTTCGTGTCCCCTTTTAAAATTGTGCAACCTATTATAGTCTTATTCCCGCAGGACTTATTTATTGGCTCTAAAAGTTGCAGAAGAAGCATCTTTGGTTCTATAAATACCATGAAAGTGGCACACATACTGGGATGGCAGGCATTCTAAAAATACAAATGTAAAGTTATGTGTCAAATACTCTAATCAGTATGTGACAAAGACAGTATGTATCTATATGAATGTAATGCTGATAATCTGCAAATGATGGTTAGAATTACAACCATCCTGCATGTAATTGGGCTACAAGATTCTTACTTGATCTGATTAGTTTGTTAATATATTAATGACTATATCTAAGGCAATAAAGAGATGTCTTTTTAAGTTTGGTGGTCAACTCTGCAAATATTATGATATTATATTATGCATTTGTACCCCAGGCAGTCTGAAACAATTGTCAATAATTTTGAAACTTATGGAGGGGATTGCACTAAATGTTATTTTTACTTCCAGAACAAATAACCTCTCTTGCAAATAAATAAGCAGTGGGGTATAACTGAATGGTTTTCTGTAAACTGTAGTCATTGCTAAAGGAGAATTCTGTCATTAAGAAATTGTCAGAGAATTTTTTTTTTCCTGAAGAAAATGTCAATTTCTCTGCCCGCAAATGTGAAAAAAAAATATGAGATGTAATTTTGTGTCCACTTCTAATTTGTTAGTGATGATAATTGTCTCAGAGGAGAGGTAGATGTGTCCTACGATTCTAAATTACATTTTCATCAATTAGGTCAAAAGTTCTAATCAAGGATGATTTTTTTTTGGTATTGTTGAATTCTCGGTATTCTTTTTAAATGCAGCTGCAGGTGAAAATTCCTTGCTGTTATTCCTTAACATGACCACATGATAGCAGCCTAGGAAAAGCAATGACTTTTATGCTAAGCTGGAATGACAGTGAATGTTTTAACTTTTGTTTTTTCCAGTTATACGGTAGAGGGCAGCAAAGGAATGGACTGGAAATAGGTACTATGCTCTCGCACAGGTAGTCCTTGATTTACGACCACAACTGAACCAAAAATTTCTGTTGCTAAGTGAGACATTTGTTAGGCTTTATGACCTTTCTTGCCCCAGTTGTTAAGGGAATGTGGTTGTTAAGTTAGTAACATGATTGTTAAGTGGATCTGGCATTCCCATTGACTTTGCTTGTCGGAAGGTTGCAAAAAGTGATCACATGACCACGGGACATTTATGCAACCGTCATCAATACATGCCAGTTGCCGAGCATCTGAATTTTGATCACATGACCATGGGGATGCTGCAACAGTCATTAAGTGTGAAAATGGTCATAAGTCATTTTTTCTTAGTGCCATTGTAACTGAATGGTCATATGCTTATATATTGCTGTTTTACCTTAACCAGCAAAGCGGAATATACAAAACTTTAGTACATAAGGGTACAGATGTTCACACATGGATATGACAGGGACATATGTAAGTTTATATAAAAATTCAGAAGGAACGAATGCTATTTCCTTGGGTCCTTATTTTAGCCAATTGTTCCACTCAATGTAACTACTAATTCCTTCAGGAATCTCTTACAATGAGTTGTGAAAAAATAACTCCCATTTCAAAATTTAAGGAAGGCCTTCTTACACTATCAGCAATTTAGATGGAATTCCCTAAGAATATTAATAATTGAATCGAATTGTTCCTCCAGAGAATACAACTTCACAATTTCTTATGTCTCGTTAAGGAACACTAAGCAGGCAATTAGCGGTTACTAAGCAGTTGCAATGTATGGCTGTGAAACAGTGGTGGGTTGCCCCCCCCCGGTTCGGACCGGTTCACAAGAACCAGTAGTAAAACTGGCGGGAGGCCCTGTCCACCGCCCCGGATGTCGTCATCAGCAATCTGCGTATGTGCAGAAGCAAGGCGCAGGCATGAGCGAAGCGAGTGCATGTGCGTGATCCCATTGCGAATCGGTAGTAAAGGTAAGTACAACCCACCCCTGTTGTGAAAGTTGGACCAGAATGGCTGAGCACCAAAGAATTGAAGCCTTTGAACTATGGTGCTGGAGAAGACTCCTGCAAGCCCCTTGGACTGCAAGGCGATCAAACCGGTCAGTCCTAGAGGAGATCAACCCTGACTGCTCTTTAGAAAGCCAGATCCTGAAGATAAAGAAGAAGGGGACGACAGAGAATGAGGTGGCTGGATGGAGTCACTGAAGCAGTAGGCGTGAGCTTAAATAGACTCCAGAGGATGGGAGAGGACAGGAAGGCCTGGAGGAACGCTGTCCATGGGGTCGCGATGGGTCAGGCATGACTTCAAAACTAACAACAACAAAGCAGGCGGTCATGTCTGGACCTTCAGTGAATAGTGGATAGGGTCATCATTAAGAAGAAGGCATGACCATCATATTAATTTAATTTAATTACTCCCTGAAGTCTCCTATAGAATTTTCAAAAGCTTTCTTCCTCTCTACAACAGGCTTTTTTGTTTTTCCCCCACCTTATTCCCAGAGTATTTGAAAAGTTGCTTAGGAGCCCGTCTTTGGCCGTTAAAGGTGACAAAGAGCAATATTGGCAACTATTTTTTGTTAAATATTTTTACGTCACTCCAAAACTGTCTAGCTGCCCTCACCGAAAAATGCCAAAAGGAATTCCTTCCTTAAGTCTTTCTGTGGGATTTTAAACATGGAAAAACCAAGGAGGATGCAGTCAGCTGGAAAACAGGAATACAGTGAAATGTACCTCTGCATAACTCTGCTGTTTTCTGAGTTGAAAGTCACCACATGAAAGGAAGGAGGGAAGGAAGGAAGGAAGGGAGGGAGGGAGGGAGGGAGGGAGGGAGGGAAGGAAGGAAGGAAGGAAGGAAGGAAGGAAGGAAGGAAGGAAGGAAGGAAGGAAGGAAGGGCGAGGGAAAGAGAGAAAAGGAAGGAAGAAAAGAGAAAGAGAGAGAATGAGAGAGAAGGATGGAAGGAAGGAAAGAGAGAGAGAGAAAAAAGAGAAAGAGAGAGAAGGAAGGAAAGCGAGAAAGAGAAAGAGAGAGAGAGAAAGAAAGAAAGGAAGGAAGG